>NC_054872.1:32878140-33178140 GCF_018320785.1 Cheilinus undulatus | reverse complement strand
GCAGGCTCATTTAACTGTTAGTCTGGTGTTAGGCCCCTTCTTTTATTGGTCACACATTGGTCATCAGATTGTGCAGCTGTGTGTCATCAGTGCAAGGAAGTGCCAGTCAAGACTGTGGAATCTGATTTTACCGATTTTCACTACAGGTTGAGGAAACAGGAGGGAAGAATGGATGAGTCACTTAAACAAGGTAATGGGAGTTGAAAGGGAAGACAGCTGAGTCAGAAAAACAAATTAAACAGCAGCAACAAGGGAAGGAGAAAGTGCAGCATATGACCGAAGCATTACTGAAGGAGGTGGTGAATCATAAAACACTGCAGAAAGCACAGTAAGGAGATTCTCACATGAAAAATCATGTTTCCAGGAAAACTGAAGTTGAACTAAGTATCAAATTACTCACAAAGACATCCCAGCTTGCAAACAAAAAAAACCCTCAATTAAAAAAAAAAAAGTCAAAGCAGCAGACCCAGCAGGGCAGCATCATAAACAAAAGCTTTGTAACCACACAGCTCATAACAAAGTCATTCATAAGCTTAAAGTGGCATTATTCAAACTAAGCTGAGTCTAGAGGGCAGTGCAAAACAGGTTAAAAAAATGAATGTAATAAAGCCAGGATTATAAGCGTGCGGCTACACAATGCTGAGATCAATCATCTCTTCTATTTTGGCTACATGGTTTTTAGTGGGTCTGCTTGGCCTCTCAAACCAGTGCTCAGCATACAAACATGGCTGACAGAGACAAATAGTGACTGATTACCACAGGTTGGTCCCCCAGATAAAGAACGCCCTCGTCAACAGGAGCCACTCACACAGACAGACTTGTCAACATGGTGGAAACAAACTGTTCCAATCTGGAGGCAATATACCCATTTTCTTTTTCTTCCTTTCATTTCTTATGTTTGGAGTCAGTGATGCTGGTCACAAATGTTATTGGTCTCCTGTGGAGAAGGCACCTAGTGCAAAATACAACACAACCAGCATTTATGAAAAGTCTGATATTTCAAAAACAAAAACATCTTCAGAGCCCTGTACAACACACAAAACAATGTAAGAGGCTATGGAGTCTGGTGGAGTCCAGTCATCTGTGCCTCTATCCTGATTGGAGCAGCCTTTATTGGTTTTTTGTTGAAGCTGATGTCCAGTGGTCCCAGGTAGAAACAGAACAATAAACCACCCAACTCAGAGTACTGTATCAGCAGATCTTTGTGTATTTTAGTTTCATTATGTAACCCATTTAAAGATTTTCAACTTTTTCTCATGCCTGTAATCATCATGAGGATTCACAGAAAGGATTCTTTAATGGTTTCTCTTTACGATACGAAAAATTAACTAATATAAGCAGGTAAGTGTTCCTACAGAAGGCCAATTTGATGGTCTGATGAGTCATCCCATGACACCTTGACACCACTGAAGGCTTATTTTTGTACATTTCTGCTCTTTAGGCTGTTTATTAGGGACACACAATTTTATCAGCATGATATTATAATAGCTTTAAAAGTTAAATATCTGCAGATATTTACAGCTAATATATTGGCTGGATATATCAGTGGTATATATCAAGTATCAGCCTTACATATTGGTAAAACATACAAATGTTCCATCAGGTTAAAAAAAGCTGTCTTAGGAGCTACACACTCAATGAGCCTTGAACATTTTGAGTGAGGTCCAGACACAAAACAACTACTTCTGCTTCCCCATTCCTCTTTCAGCCTCTCTTTGCACAGGACACACCTGGGGTTCTTTCCATTTTAAAAAATTGGATTTTTCTAGTACAACTGCTGAATCAATACTTTTTAAATGGTGCCTGAATAAATACTTTTAAGAGAAAATATGTCCATTGAAAGCAGGCAGCTGGATAAAAGCCTCTGCATTGTAAATGATTCAGATATGTCTTAAAAAGATACCAATAGAGCAGTGGTTCTCAAACTTTTTTTGCCCAAGGCACACCTAACATCCAGCCAAGTTTTCAAGGCACACCATATTTATTTCCATGCAAAACAACCTATCTAACATGCATTAAAAAATCATTGCCTAATATTGACTTAATCTGTTCATTTCAATGTCATCTAATATCTAATATAAGCCAAATGACAGATAATTATTATGATATTGTCTACTGGCTGTTTTTGTTTTCTTTTTTTTTTTTTGGTGGGTCTTCCTCATTTACAGCTCGTTGGGGTTTAATACGCTCAAGGAAATGATCCGTTTCCCATCGATTTCCCTCCGTCACATATCTGTGATGTGTGTCGTTCTAACAATCCACCCACCCACTGATTTAACTAACTGCAAAGACGGCGTTCCTTTTAAGGTGTTATAGGGATTTTTAAATTAGGCAAATAGAATTTGCAGCCGTTCATGGAAAAAAATGTTTATAAAATACTGATAGTGTAAATTTAAAAAAACTCAATCATGTGTTGCTGGATAGTTGTAAATACGACTTATAATAACAAAAAATCTCACGGCACACCTAGACTTGCACACCAGTGTGCCACGGCACACCATTTGAGAACCACTGCAATAGAGTATATAAGTTACAGCTGGGCAACGAATTGAAAAAAAAAAAAAATTGGAAACAGACATTTAGAGCCTCTAATCGACATAAACCTGCTGTGTCAATTATTTAATTTTTTCCCTTGTAATTCTCTCTCCACTAATGTACCGGCCATCAAAATCAGACTACTGGCTGTGTAGTCACGTGATAGGTAGCCAGGTGTTGCAAGACATTAAGCCTGCTGTACACCCAAGAGAAGAAGTACTAGTAATGCACTTATCCCCATCCAGGCCACTAAAACTAAGCACGGAGCTGACTGTGAAATGTGAGCAGCAAAGTCATTTTCTACTGTTTATACAACAGTATGAAAATAATTTATTTCGTGAACAAGAAAAACAAGTTGTTTATTTTCTACTTTTCTTTGAAAATTTCACATTTTACAAAAAAAAGATTTTCATTTCAGCTGATGTGTGTTTGGATTTAAATTGTTTCAATAAATAACCATAAATTGTTACTCTGTGCCTGTTCCTTACAGTTATTTGTTTCAAAATAATACAAGTACTTTCAGAACAAACAGAGTAGGAGGTTAAGGTTGGAATAATTGTTTATTAATCATAACCGAGGTAAAAAGTTCAATTAATCGTGAATTTGATTTTTGCCATAATTGCACAGTCCTAATATAAGTAAGAAAATAGCTGTACCCTCTTATGTTAAAGGCCCAACCCATACACTGGCATTGCATCAGAAACAAACAAAGGTAATGAATCAGTCAAAAAGTCAGTTAAATCAGAATCAGTTAAAAGACATCCATGTTCTGCTGAGATAAAACAAGTGCGCATAAGTCACATAATGTATTTCCTTTCTTTCCTTGGGAGTGATAGGAGAAAGCGTCAGAGTGGCAGTGTATTGAAATGATGCGCCAAAATCTGCCTTGAAATTCAGTATGGTAGGAATTGGAGTAGTAACAGTGTCAGTAATGGCTGATATGAGTTTGGAAATAATGGCATATTGGATAATGGCAAAAAATCCAGTTGTGCATCCCTAGTGTTTATAAGCAGTACTTTGTATATAGACAATGTAATGTTTCACTGTACACCCAATAATCATTGCTGTTGACCTACATGTGTGAAAGCTTATTCTTTATAAGGAGGCACATGCAACATGAGATGTCGCCCCTGAAGCGGTGCATAATGCCTCTAACAGACTGTGCATTTTTAGCAAACTTACAGATTTTTGGCATGATACACTGAGCAACATGAATGTCAGAAGATGCAGGCTGTATGACAACTCGTCATTGTTTAAAGCGTAAGTGAACCCCCAGCTCAGAGCTAATGGAAGAGCTAATGGACGGGGTTTCCCAGATGAAGCGAAGGTGACACAGAGTCCCACAGCACTACTGCCTTAGAGCGATCTTCAGAGGTGGAGGATTTTTCCCCTCCAAAGTCCCCTGAAGCAGGCTGTGGAGTGGTGGTGGACTGTGGTGGTCCTGAGCACTACCTGTTTGGGCTGTTTGCTGCAGCACCGTCGTTACTAATGCCGGAAGCAATCGGAGCCGAAGCAGTGCAGGGGCAGGAGAGGATGGGAGTGGTCTCTGAATGGTAACGTCAGTTAGAGGGGGTAACGTTCAAAAAATGAAGAAAGTAGGATCTTTTTATAGACTATTCCAAAAAAAGGCACTTGAATGATTGCATGATTATGTAATGCATAACATCTCTGCTGCAAAAAATGTTTTAAGCCAGTATTTTGACACAAAATTCAGGTTACAAAAATATTGCACACTCTGCGATTTGTAAATTGCAGCAGGCAATATTGTGATTTAATCTAATTTTCCATTAATTGCCCCGCCCTAATTAATATAAATTTTGGGCAGAGAAGTTTGTCCAGTCTTATGAGCTTTGAAATGTTGAACAAAAGGAGACATAAGCAGCATTTTCTTCTGTCAAACATCCACTAAATGAGTGAGGTACAAAACAAAAAAGGCTCGTAAGAGTAGATCCAATTTGTCTCTGCTCTACCTACAGAATAGCAGCACTTGCACTATAACTAGTGGAGACATTTTGTGTATATAATTGCTTTAACAAGACATAACAAAGAACAAGACGGATTAGCTGTGCTGTATAATAAAATAAAAGATTTCAAGTTACAGAACAACGAGTGCTCACCAAGACCTAAAACTCCCACCAAGTAGAAGCTTGTTAGCACCTCAGGCATTCAACGGCATCTACACTGAGTCGACTGTTCATTAGCCACATCGTGTGAATCAGAGCGCAGCCCCCCCTCATCCCCAGTGCATGTGGAGGATAAACAGTTGGTGTGAATGTATTATAAGTTGTTCTGGGAAACTGGTGTTGACTGACTCAAACTAGAACAGTTTTGGTTCTCATTGCTCATGGATTCAAACATGTCGTTACATGTTGTTAGATGGTTCTCAGCTCTGTTTTCCCCACACCTGGAAAGGGAGGAGTGTCCTTTAACTCTCAAGGGAAAGTGATTTAATGAGACACTTCACTGTTAAACTTAAGGTGAACCTGAGCTATCCTATGCATGAAAATGAACCTTCACTGCAACAGCTAGGGAATATTAGTCCCAAGTTTGACCCTAGTTGAAGAGTGGGTGTAGAAATTATTATAAGATTCTAGCAGATGTGCGGGAACATTAGCATATTTGGCACTGAAGTGTTCGTTGATCTCTGACTCTTCCTTTGACACCAAGGCTGTGTTAGGGCTGCAGAGTTGATGTCAAAGCTGCAGCCCAATTCCTTGAATTCAATTTGCACAGAGCCTCTGCCACCTGTCAGAGGACAAGTGAGAAGCAGAAGGGAGGATGGGGTAAAAGGAGAGGCATGTGGCAGGACAGTGCTACTCTCACAATGGGCAGAGAAAATGACTGGAGACAGAGGGACAGACAGATAGTCAGACAGGCAGAAGAATGCTGTGGTGGAGGAAAACTCCCTCCAGTAACCGAAGAGAAGGATTCGAGTGCCAGAGCGAGCGTGGGACAAAAGCAAGTCTTTGCCCGCAGGAGGGTGACAATTATTCATCCAGTGAGGAGCTATTGAGAAGGAGAGATTGGGAACTGGAGATGGGAGGGAGGGAGGGATGGCCTGGAGAGAAACAGAAGCAGAGAGATCAGGTCAAACAGGAACGGCTTCAGCGAGACTCAGCATTTTGAATCAAAGTGAGAAAAACAGTCTGTTCTAACCCAGCCCTCTCAAAGATTTCTTCTCCTCTCGTTTCTAATGAACCGCAGCTGAAGGGCGAGAAAAGAGTTTCAGACTTTGGAGCTGTTTAATATTTTTTTTATCACTTTGGGCAAACAAAAAAATACACATACAGATATAACACCAAGCAAATTAGAATCCAGATATTGCATGTGGGCTTTGCTTGCTACAGACACACTAACACAGACCCGCACATAAACAATCACACACCATTCAACTAAGTTAAAAGCCTCAGGCACAGGCTGATACTCCTGTCACACTTGCACCCTTCCCTCCTCCTTCCTCTCAGCAGAAAAAAAAGACTTCTTAAAAGAGCTAGATTACATATCACACATCAGTGTCTTAATGCTAATGTGCACCTCCAAACCCCTGAGAGGGAGACTGGCAGATCTGCCTCTCTCAGTGTGGAAACAGCTACAACTCAAACTCATCACTCAAATTATGGAGATTAAAAAAATGGTTCACCTTTGATGTTGGAGATAATGTTCATCCATGTTCTGACAAGGTTTCATGAGCTCTTACTCTGCCAGCAGCCATCACTAATTATTAGATATATACTGATCCACGTGGTGCTCAGCGTGAGCACCAGAAAAGCACCACCAACAACTGTATGAGGATTTGAACAGAGATGAAAAGAAACTGAAAGAAAGACAGGGTAAGGGAGGGGGAACAAAGCACAGACTGGCTTTTAAGATAGAGAGACTTTCCATTTTTTATAAGCTTTGTCTACTTTTCAAGAATAGATAACTTTAAGTTGTTGGCGAGGACTGAAGGAGCTCCTCATGCATCAAAGCTCACTGAACATTATATGATTTTAGTCCAATTTGATTAAACTTACACATCAAATTAAGTTTACACATGTCTGGAAGTGTTACTGTCTCTTATAAAGCTGTAAACAGCTTTTTGCAACTTCATAAGTAGCGTCAGATAGTCTGATTAGTGAAGTCGCTGCAGGCCATGTTGGTTAAAGACAAACTCTGGTGATGTTGAGTTAGAAGCAAGAGAAGTTCACAAATTCCTCTATTCTTCTGCACATCTTTGCTTGAAGCTAACTCCAGAAGACTATTTGAGAAGCCTAAAAACCTAGCGCTGAACTGTTTGTGGTCAAGTTGCTTCATGGGTAATGAAGGCCAAGTTCCATGCAGAGAAATGCACTGAATGAAAATGATGCAAGGCAATGCTAGAAGTACTTTATTATTTCTGAATCATAAAATATGTAATGCAGCGGAGACTTCTACTTTGGGGAGATGTAACTTGCCAACTTTAATTTTTTCAACTTTCATTCAGCAAAAAACTTTTCCAAATTGAAATTATAAATGATTTAAATCATGTACGTATTCTAGCTCCTACAAAATAGGCCACAGCTAATTTTAGTGCCTATACGGTGGTATTTCTGCAGACTCCTGAGCTAGAACGAGGCATCAATGCAGTGTTTTAATACCTCGATAAGAAACCGTGACAAATTCTGTGAAGCAGCTTCTGCAGCCAAAGCATGACCCCAGTTTACATCCAAGCAACAACACTGTTATCTAAGCAGGGCACCCTCGACGGAGAGTGCAAACAGATAAATGAGGAGACTCAGGGTGACGACAGCAGAGGGGAGGCTGAGGGTGAGACTGATGAACAAGGGGGAGGAGGAGGGAGGTGGATAAATGAAACATCTAGTGCTGCTTCAAAGGAAAGAGAGATAGAAGATGAAGAAGGAGAATGTGCATTTCATGACAGATGTAGAGAGAGAAAGACAGATTGCCAGGGTGATCAATTAGAGGATCAAAGGTGCAGAAGGTGGAAGTAAGGGGTAAAGGCATGTGATAGGGGTGAGGAGGCTAATCTAAAAGAAATAAGAACTTTGGATATGGAGAGGAAATCAAAAAGAGATTTAAGAACTCCCTGACAGACAGAGCTCATGATCACACTTTGAAGTGTCAACACCTATTACTGGATGAAAGTGTTTCTCTGACCGTATCTTCCTCTCCGTTTGACCACACATAACGGCAAATGCAATTGAAAAGCTTGTCTGTCTAGACTTAAGAGGAAATTGGTTTAGGAAAACAGGGTGGACAATGAAGTCCTGTCTTCAGTTGGTTTCATTTCCCATCAAAGGGGCAGGGTAGAGATGGAGGCTAAGTAACCGTGTCGTGTCTTTGGACTTAAATGAATTCTTCCACATGGCCTAGAGGTCCCCACTCAGTCTGTCGGGAGCCAATTACAAATAACACAGAATGTAAAAAAGCTGCAGCTAGAAATACAACAGTCATGAGGTAAGTCACACAGTTCACAGAGATGTAAAAACACCCCCATCCACCTTGTGCTCTTTCATGTGGATAACTGCATTAGCCAATGCCATAAAGATCAGGCAAACATGCAGTTCACTTATTGTGCAGTGTCTGTCTTTGTGTTCTGAATTAGCATCCACCTGCTTCTATAAAACAGCTTTTCAGATTGGTCAACAACCAGAAACACAATGACTAAGTCACAAAGCCACCAGAACAATGACCCAGATAGAGGACAAGAGACCAGTGTCAATGATCAACCAAACAACACAAACCACCAGCACTCTCACATGCATCTGTGTTTTCAATCATTAAGAAAAGCAGTGATGCAAACCTGCGAAATAAACTCTTCATTTTCTCTATTCACTTGTATCTAAAAAAAACTCCAATAGTTTTTTTTCCCAAATCCTAAAAGATTTAAACAAAACAAACTGCCGTTTCACAAAGAGCGTCACACAAATTACTTTACTCTGTGCAAACTTCTCCACAAATCAGATTATGCAATTATTGTCATTTTCTCTTGTGCCTACAAAAACTAGTCAATACAAGATCAGCTCTAAAGATGTGTATATGCAATTATACTCACATAACAAGTCTCGGCAACTTATATATTCTGGGTTTCCTCCGCACTGCTTATAGAAAGCACTGCCAGATGCTCTCGTGGGACGCTGTGGGAGATCCAGATGCCCATCAGACAGGAACCAGCAGACCTGAGAGATACCGTGTACCCACACTTAGGGCTCCTCCTCACTTTATGCCCATGTATTTGCTTCAGAGTCAGAGAGGGAGGGTTTTGGAGTGAGAAAATTGCCTTTTATTGCCTCCCTATCCATTGGCAAATAGCACAGCTTCCCCCTCCTCCTCATCCCCTTCTCCTCCGCCCAGCTGCCTAACAATGCTACACCTCCTCTGGACAGCCTGCTCATTCCTCGGGTCACAGAACCATCCACATGTAACATTTTCATGATGTGGTGCACAAGGTGACTGCCCACAACACTGCACACCTACCGTTAACTCCACCATCAGGCTACCTCCGCCTCCCTGCAACCACAGAGGCATGCAGACTTACAAAGAACAAGCTGGCATGAGAACCACATGCAGTCATGTCCACGTTTTCACCTCTATGCCACCTTCTCTATTCACAAATCAAAGACAGCAGAAGGCTGAATTACGTAGCTAAGGAGTATAGCATTTTTCTGCACCTACAGTACAGGGAGAAGATATTCACACAACATGATTGATGCGCTCTCGTGATCCTTCTCATTTGGATGAAAAAATACAACATACAGATGCCAGTAAAATCTAAACTTTCTGCCAGCTCCTACACAGAGTGTGAAAATGTTTTCTGTCTTAACAAAACGTCTCTTTTACAGTGCCAGGCCCTTCCAGGTTTGGATCTGGTGACTTATCACCCCCACAAGGAGAACCACCTCATATGAGGCCAGAGGTGAATGAAACCAGAGCTGCTGGTCTTATTGGGGAGGTCACAGGGTCAATAGTTTATGTGATGACCACCACCTGGATGTGTGTAGGTGATGCTGAACATTACACATTTTACTGACCTATTCATCAAGGCAGCTGGGACTGCTATGGGATTAAACCCTGACATGGTAAGAACAGTGACTTTTGCTTGAGGTTTGTGTGCGTGATTTTGAGAATGAGGTATAATGCAAAGCAAATGAAGAGTGAGTTTAACAGACTGTGGAGGATGAAATTGCTTGTGGCAGCTTACATATTCCTTTTGTTGTTTGGGAGATATAACCATCCAAGTGTAAAAAGTTGGGATGAAAGTTTGGCTACATAGGTCTATAATAGGACGCGTGAAAGCAATAGTTTGGGAGCAAATCGAGGCACTGAATGAGGTTCTCGTTCCTGTCAGTGACCCATTTTAAGAGGAGCAGTTTGAAATGAGTCTTAAGATTGCTATGCACACAGTCAGAATAACTCAGACACGCAGTGAGTAAAAGCCACGATGTTAACGTGTAGGGACCAGGAGAGCAATGTTACACCTCCAGTGAGCCTCCTAGCAGCCCGTGGCCAGGGTCCAGTACAGCCGTGCCCCTTTCACTACCAGACCGAGACTTATGGACGCCAAACCACAGAGACAGACACACAGACAGCTGGAAATATCCGCCGCAATATTATTATAGTGGCTTTTTCAGGAGTAAGGTGCGCGCGAGGAAGAGGAGAACTGCACGAGGGATAAAAAGGAGTTTGTCAGTACTTACCTAAAAGACACGAAGAAGTGAGCTTTGACAGCAGTCCAAACTTTTTGAAAAATCTTAAAAAGAAGATGTTAAAAAAAACCGCGTTTAGCCTTGAACAACACTCGTCCACCGAATAATAATCCAAACAGTGCTGAGGAGCGGTTGTTCCGCTCAGTGAACGACCTCTGTCAAAACTCAGAAAACAACTAATTATCCGATACGGCTGGAAGCACCGGTTGATGTTCGACACGAAGCCTGCTTTTTCCTCGACCCTTTTCGGTCAAATAGTTAGAAAACTTGTCGACAATGAAAGGAAATATAAAAACAGTCCGTCCAGGGTCTCCGTGCTTCAGCCCCTCTCTCTCTCTGAATCTGTGCTGCACCAACAAGCCTCAGACCGGGCTCCACAGCAGGGCCAGCAGGCGCCACCAGGTGCTCATTTACATAACTGCACCGGCTGTGTCCAATCACAGCGCAGAGCAAGGTGTCTGATTGAATATTCCAGCAGGAGCATCAACCAATCAGAGCCCATTGTGGGCGGGACCTCTGACCTTAACTACTGAGTAAAGAGGAATTGAACAAGAAGCCGCTGGGGGAAATGAGAAGTTTCTTTGTTACAAAGAGGCTGAGGTATGGGGAATATGTTATTTGATACTGCTGCAGAGATTGCTTTCACCTTTTTAACCCTTTATGTGTGGGAGGATTGTGCTCTTTGGATTCTGTGATAATATAAACTTGTACTATCTTTGAATAAATCTTCTTGTCATCTCTGCATCTGGCCTTAGACTTTTAATATAGGCCCTCAGCACTCTTCCTTGCTATTTACCTCTAGAGGAAACTTTATTACAGAGTATTGGCAGTGTAACTGTATACCATTACTGCCCCTGGGCTATAATGACTCAGATTGAAGGGTTTGCAGTAAAACACAGCGATGGAGAGCTCTGGAACCAGCAGAACCGTTGATATGAGGCCCTGAGGTGAGAAAGGAGCAAGATGGAGATTCGTGTTTTTTAAAAGAGCAGGATGTGTGTGTGTTTATGCTGGATTTCATGAAAAGTTCAACCAGCCAGGCTGAAACAAAAAGGCGGTGCAGCAGTGGTTACAGTATGTGTTGGTACTTGCCTGAGAGACGGAGAGGAGGGAAACTTTAGCAGGCGCTCAATCAGCAGCCAGGGACAATAAGGTCATTTAACACAGTGTGAGCTCCACCTTGAATAAACAGGGAAGAGGAATGCTGATACACTCTCTGCTGCCCTATGTTCACTTTCTTGTGTGCTCACATAAAAGTCTGTGAATGTTTTAACTCTCCATATGGACACAATATGTCATGAAAGAAGGCAGTTTTATCAAGTGTTGACTGACACAGAGCAAGATAGAGCGTGTAAAAGGAGTATTTGTTAAAAAATATTGCATAATTTAAGCTCTTGGTCAGCGCTCTTAAAGGATTCTAACTTCTAAAACTTTATCAGTCAGCAAAATAATTATTATGCATCTAGACTGAACACTTGAGATGTGCCCAGTGTGCTACAATATGATGCAGATGATATCACACAAATACTACCAGACACAACCAGGCAGTTTTGTAGGCAAAAAGTAGGCAATGCTCCATGGGGCCTGAAGATATAAGAATTATAGATGCGCATCAAACAATGAGGTAAATTATTTTTGAATAAGGGGCAGAATGTGGATTTGAAAAGCATCAAAACAGAGTGTGATTATCCAGAAACATCTCTAATGAGAACTCATGGCCCCCTCAGGAAGGTCCAAGCTGCACAAAAAGTTCCAAATTGTCCTCATATCATGCAAATTATTAACCTTGTAAAGCAGATGGATACACCCATTTTCATGTTTCTCACTGGTGAATCCATCTTGCAAAGCTCCCGTCTGAACCATTTGGGCCCGGTTAGAAAGTGACAGGACCAATCAGCGACAAGGGGCAGTATTTTCAGGCACGGCAGAGTCCTGACGTGAGCAAGCAGCAACAAGAGGCCGGTGCAGTTATGGTGGAAAAGCTTAGTGTGGATGCTGCTAAAGTGCCAGTTTTATCAGAACTTGATATTTCTTTGTTAAAAGAAGAACAAAGAACAGCTATATAAATCCGCATAATCCACATAATTATCCCAGTTCCTTAACTACATAGTATACAAGCAGGTTGGTGCGATGCATGCATCCATACATATACGTAGGCATGCATGCATTGCATGAAAACACAATGATATAAAGTGTAATGCAAGGCAGATAGGAACAATGTGACCATACATATGTATATGTACATACATGCTTTAGCAGATCTTCTGAGCAGTGAGTGCAGGTCGATTTATTTTGAGCTAGTTTTTGAGATTAATTTTAACAGTGTTAATCAGATGTTACTGCCCCTAACTGAGCACAGTCTGTCCAAAGGTGGTGCTTCTGAACAGCACCTCACAGTCTCCTCTGGCAGTGGTCCTGCTGGTTGTGCGACTGTTTGCTTTCAGCGTAGATTTAGAGGGTTAAAATTCAAGATTATTCATCTGAAAATGGCCTCCTTGTATTCCTACGTTATTGAGCTTTCAAGGTATGTGCATGTGCATGT
This sequence comes from Cheilinus undulatus, assembly GCF_018320785.1. Taxonomy (NCBI): domain Eukaryota; kingdom Metazoa; phylum Chordata; class Actinopteri; order Labriformes; family Labridae; genus Cheilinus; species Cheilinus undulatus. Next base: position 33,165,378 of record NC_054872.1, on the reverse strand, counting down.
GTGTGTGCACATGTGTGTGTTGCACGCAAGAGAGATGTGGTCTGTAAAATGAACGGTTCTCATGGCATTTTCTTTGATTTATGTCTTTGAAGTGAAAAGATAAAAATCCCCTTTCATCAACATGACCTTTGCAGCCATGTCTGCATCATATATAAAAGTTTAAAAAAACAAGAAGCAGCCAATCCCTGCAGAGCAGAGTGTTAACTCTACAGCCATGCACATCCACCTGTTTATGCAGGTGTAGCTGCTAGAAAGGGGCATTATGTAAATAAACTGGCATTTATAGAGTTAAAATTATGAAAATTGATTTACATTTGCTATACATGATGAGGACTGGAGTGAAGGACCTAAAATTTAAAAAAAAAGTTTTTTCTTTCATGTACAATATTTTTAAATATACCCAATGTCCTAAAGGGCTTTAAGAGGGTGAGTGTGATCTTTTTTTTTTTTTTATAACTACACAAAAAGTAATAGTCGGTCAAAATCAGTGTTAGTGCTAATCGCTGACATATCCCAGACTGATAATCCCTGCACAAAAAAATCTGCTTTGCATTGATCAAATAGAAAATAATTCATTTTTTGTGTCAGAAAATGTGGCATTATGTAAATAAACTGGCATTTACGGGCTTAAAATTATGAAAATTAGTTCACATTTGCTGTACATGATGAGAACTGGAGTTAAGGACCAACAATTAAAAAAAAAGTTTTTGGATTCATTTATAATACTTAAATATACTCAATGTCCTAGAAGGGCTTTATGAGGGAGAGTGTGATTTTTGTAAAGGAGGGCCTGAGGGTTTAGGATACGGCAATGTTAACACCTATTCTTAACCAAATGAACTTTTTGCTTCCCTAGTTTAAAAGGAACATCATTACAGAAACTCCACGTGGATGTGCATCCATACATTTTTATTTTACTCTGGTTCCTGTGATACCAGGAATATTTCAGTTGTTTTGTTAAGATCCAGAGCACACATTAACATGGGAAACTCAGCTTTTTAATCCAAAGATAATGAGATAAATAAGCCAGGATCTCAAGAAAACAACCAAAATTTAACTGCTATTATAAGAAATAGAGTAAAATAAGCTGGATACATACATGTCCACTCAGGGCATCCTTATATAATAGATTTTTTGTCACCGTCTTTTTATAATATAAAAATGATTATTTAAATTTAGCATTGCACTTGGCAGTACAAGGCATTATTGAGCACATACAGTATGCTGTAGCCATACATTAAAATCCATGCACTTAAATATTAAACAGTTTAACTTTAAGATGAACAAAAAAATTAAGATTCAATAAACTAAAACATAATTTTCACCCCAGGATCAAATGCGTTGTCTGTTTTATAAAGCAGGTTACTTACATTATGCAACAAAGTAATGAAAGATTTGTAAAGTTGTGAGAAAACCAACAGAAAAACCAAACATAACAGAGGTAAACCTATAATAGTTGCTATATCTTTGGTAAAAAAAAAACAAACAAAAAAACAGTGTTATATTGAGTTTAATTCCCTTTGTTCTTCCTTCCTTGGATTGTGGTTCATTAGGCTATTGATTTAGAGCTTTTTTATGTTTCACTTGGATTCTCATTAGAATTAAAGTTATATCATAGAATCAAGAGAAAAGTGCAGGAACAGCACCTGCACACAGGCTGTTATCCTGCAGCTGCAATTCTTCATGTAGTTTTTAAAAGTCCCGCCCTTCCCAAATGCCTTGATAGCAAGTGTTTCCAGATGTAGTGAATCATCCATGCAATGGATATATGAAAGAATCTACCTGGCAAGTCAGGTTAGCACTGGTGACTGCCAGTCTGTGAGTTTGTCTGAGTGAGAAAAATGGCTGCAGCCGAGTGGCAGCATCCTGGCATTTGGGGTGCAGGTGGCCTAGTATTTAGGTTGTGCCCCATGTATGTGAGCGGCCCAGCTTTAACTCCAGCCTTCAGCTCCTTTCTCACATGTCTCTTTCCCACTCTCTCATCCTTGTTTCCTATCCATCCAATGTCCTCCTTTATCAGTTATTAATATCAACAATTAATATCAATAAAATGCCCAAAACAAAATCTAAAAACAAACAAAAAGACATACTTTCTATTTCTTCCAATGTCACCTCTCTTTTTGTTTCTGGTATGATTTCAAAATCAACTCCATCTCCAACATCATATGCTTTCTTTCGGATGGTTTCTTGAATGCAAACATGCAGGAAATATGGTGGCAGGACCAGGAACTGGCATAAAAATGGCTCTGCTAGTGTTTGGGTGGAGAGTTGCAGAGTGATGCAGACACACCAAAGCACAAGTCTTTTGTTCACAACAGTGTTAGCCTACAGAGTTGATTTGATGCAGTAATTATTTATGCTTTAGAGGTGTTGTACTCAAGACCACACTATCTGAGACCAAGACTTGCCCGAGACCAGAGTGCACCGAGACCAAGACAAGATCAAGACTTCTAGGGGTTGAGACCAAGTCAAGACCGAGACAGAGAAAAGACCAAGACCATAAAAAATACATGCCAAGGTTAAACAGTTAAAGAGCATTCTCTCTTTAATTTTAGTTTTATTTAAAATAAATTTGATACATAAAAACAAGGTGTTTGCAACTCTTTCAAAACACAACATGCAAAAATCTCAAATCTCAACAAATTTGTTCAGCTAATTTCTTGTAAAAAAAAAAAATAGTAAGTCCTTGTATGTGTTTTATTGCCACAGACAAGTCTGGAAGTATTTTAAATATTTGAAAATGAGATCTTTATCTAGATTTGTCAGGTGAATGAGGCATAAAGTAAGTGTTAAGAGGTATTTCTGACTAGAAATAAGATGGACTGATGTCTGAGTTTTTGCAGGTGTAGCTATTTGTTGTTTTTGCAAGTGCTCTTCCTTATTATCACATTAATGAAGTTGAAGAACAGCAGATCAGTGCTGGTCTTGATCAGTCTTGATGGAAAATCCCAAGTCAGGCCAGTCTGAGACTGAGACAACACCGAGACATTCAAAATGTGGTCTTGAGACCGGTCTCAAGACCAAGACCATTCTCTAGTACTACAACACTACTTTAGAGGTGATGAGCAAACACTGCCAGGTATTTGGGTCTTTAAATTTCAGATCCTGTAGCTTTCTGGCAATGGTATTTGAAAAGAGTTGCTTCAAAGTATTTTGTTAACTTGATATGTCTGTGATTAGCTATAACGGCAAGGGTGTCATACTGGTCTTTCCCTGGGGCCTCCAAATGTTTAAATCTGCCCCTCAACACAACAGTAAAATGATAAAATACTTTAAAAGCTTATTGCAATATTAAGCAGTATAGAATTGGTGACTTTGGTAAATTTACCTTTGAATTGTGCCTGCTTTTAATTCAGGACTTTTATATATGTACAGTAAAAAATATTATGTCTTTTGTTAAACATGAATAAATGTGCAACATGCATCTTAATACTCATTTCTAATGATATATAGATCTTAAAAAAACTTGGTTTATGTTTTCCTTGGACCACCTTTACTACGGCCCTGCCCCTCCACCACTTCCCTGTTCTCACCCCTTTATACTCCCCCTTCCTCTCTTCACTCTCTCTCCACACTTCCAAGTGTTTATAAGGACGTTAGGTGGACTTTCATCGAGACTGGCCTCATTTCTTTCTGCATATCATTAACATTCTCTCACCACTTTTCAATTCAGAGCTTGACCAAACCCAAACACTTCTCCCCCCTCTTTCCCCCTTCTCTCTTATTGTGTTTAAAGGCTAAGCTCCGCTCTCTCCTTCAGTCCTGTGCAATAAAAAAAAAAAAAAAACATCATGTGCAGAGTTTTTCTCCTGCTTTGCTGCAATGTGATCATGATTTATTCATGTTTTTTTTCTTCAGTCTGGAGTCGCTTTCATCAGGCGTTGCTTTTCTCTTTAAAATTTGTTTTCCAATTTTGCAAAGGAAATTGAGAAAAGGGTGATGAATTTAGGCTGAAATTGAAGTAATAATGAAGAAATCATTTAGACTACATGATCATTATTATCCCCGTCCTTCGCAGAAGAAATGCTAACTGATTCCCAGAAATGATCCTGCTGATGAGCACAGTAATTCTCACTCTCTGGAGCCTTTCCTTTCGCTTTTCAGCCCCTTCTGTCTTGTGCATCGTCCAACCGGCTCTGCTTTGTTCGTTGTCGGGGCAACTGCAAATCCCCTGGCAGAAATAATGACCTTTTTCAGTATTATTTCCTCCCTACCCCACGCCTCCCCTCTCCAATTCCTTTTGTGTCTTACTTTCTCCTTACCCTGATCCTTTTTTCATATTTTCTTTTCTACCAAAATATGCTCAGTACCTCCGTAGAGTTTTGGGTTTGTTGTTACAGAATCTGCCCCCTCTCTCCTCCCTCCTTCTCTACTTATTCTCGCTTTGAGTGAAAACCAGTGGAGCATAAAAAGCAGGTCTGATCCTGTGAGGAATTCACTTGGAGACAGAGACTAACGCTGAAAGAGAGAGGTTCAAACTGTGTCGGATTTACAGTATGAGTCAGCAAGGACAGGTATTTGGTTTGAGGAGTGATAAAGAGAAATGTCAAAACACCAACTATCAGTCAGGAAAGAGATGCAGGAGTTTCAACAAAGAGGAAAGCACATTTAAAGTTAGAATGAAGAATTCATCTTTTGAAAAGGTTGTTGCATTCAGCACCAAATTACCATTTTAATCTAAAGCTTCTATTCAGAATGAAAGAACAGATGATCTATAGCCTTGTCACTTAGGAAATGCAGCTTAAATTCATCACCTCTCCGACATCACTGTAGAAGAAAAACAGACATCTGAATTAGAAATGGAAGTGTTCAACTCAAAGGCCTGGGACAACATACTCACACATGCACAGGCGGCCTGTCCACCCCCCTGTCGGGGACTAACAGCTGTGCAGCCCTGCAGGATTCAGACAACACAGATCAGTTGCAGAATGTGAAGCTTGCAGTATGTTGGGAACCGGCGTAAAACCACATACCAATCATACAAGCCTCTGAAACATCCCCGCTACTGTCTTTTTCACTGGGAAAATCCTAAAACAATAAATAACTCAGATTTGATCTGTCAAAAAGAGCCACACAGGGCCCCTCGACTTGCTTTCTTTTTCCTCATCTAAGTGTGACTTCAGGTCCGAGTTTGGTTCACACGTACATCTATGAATGTGTGAAAGCGTGTCTCCCTTACTGTCTGTTTACTGTCTGCGCTCTGTCAGTATCAGTATCTCAGGCCCAGGGCAGGTTGTGTTTGAAAGGCCCCAGGAGAGGATCTGGGAGCGGGCAGAGGTGTCAGGGGTCACGGTGTCAGCGTCTGCCCCGAGGTTGAGGTTGGTGGGTTGGTGGGGGATCGGGGTGGGTGTTGCTGCCTTGGCGCTCTCCTTTTAGGAGTTCAGTGAAGGAAAAACTTGTGTCAGCTCCTCTCACTTTCCACAGAGTTCTGTCGTCTCTCTTTGTCTCTGTCGTTTCCCTATTTTTGGAATCAAGATTTTTGATGTTTTCTCCCCACAAGTTACAGAAATAGAAGCAGCTCTGGTATGCTGTATTCAGGCACAGCATTGTTCTGTGCTAACTTGGTCATATATTTAAATTTTACCTCAGAGCTGACAGGGTTATCAGTTAAATTTAGCAGATATTTGGTCATAGCATTTGGGGAAATTGACATGTTGATAACAGTGCAGAAGGTAAAGAAGTTGTTCAGCAAGCTTCCTTAGGATGCAAAAAGAATGATTATAATGTTAACCATTTGAGAGGGGTCTGGCTGCAGACTGTAGCTCTCAGAAGCCCCCTCTTGCAGACCGCTAATGCGGGACACCACCTCTATCAGTACAGAAGGGACGTCATTTTCCCATTAAACACATTTCCAGTTGAAGATTAAAAAAAAAAAATCAACTTTATTCCTAATAGATGTCTGGCAGTTAGTAACCAGAATGCAAACATTACAGACTAAGCAACAGTTCATAAATTAAGCAGAATAAAGGTCAGACGACAAGAGGGTTAATGGTTAATCTCATAAATCAGAAATTCTGAGATGCTGTTCAGATATGTCATCACAAATGCAACCTGAACTCATGTCATTCCTAACTGCAACATCCGACATCTGAGGTAAATTGAACGAAGCATAGATTATGAGGATTAAATTATAAACCTGTTTTGGAAATATTTACACAGACAGTGGTACCTTTAGCTTTGTTGATTTTCGCTAAAGCCAAAACAGTTATACTAGCTACATAGCTAACGGTAAAAAGTAGGCCAGTGTAGCTTGGTTAGCTTTAGGTTTAGCAACATAAACTTAACAAATAAGGTAAAGCTCATATAGTTACATTAGATACTTGGTTAACATAACTACAAAGCTAACTTAGCCACAAAGTGTACAAAGCTAGCATAGCTAGCATTAGCAGAGTAGCTATGTTAGCCGTGTAGCTACTTTAGCTTTAGCAAACATAGGATAAGCTAATATAGCTAATGTAGTTTCATTTGTTTCAGCTTTAGCTACATTTGCTACTTAGCAAACATAGCTTAGTTAGCTTTAGCCTTAGCTACGTTAGCTGCTTTAGAAGGTTACCATGAAGGACAAGCTTTATTCCTGTAAGCAGACTGTCTACTCGGCTTTATTAAATGTTTTTTTATTGCAGTTCAGGTTTTCAACTTTTGGTATCCTAACCCTTATCCTAACCGGAAGTGTAACCTGATTTTATTTTGAAAAATTTAGTGTGTATTTCTTTTTGAACAGACGCAGTGTCCCACAGCAGTGGTCTGCAAAATGGGCATCTGTGGGATACAGCCTGCAGCCAGACTGTCTTGAACAGTTCTGCTCAAAACAAGACATTCAAAAACATAATGCATATGAAAACATCGTTAATTCATCAGTCATTTTATATAGCATCAGTTCATGAGAAAAATAAGCTGAAGGGGTGCCGATGTGGCTCTGTGGGTAGAGCATAAGCAGAGGCCATAGTCCACAACGCACTGCTCACAGGATTGGTTCCCGTGTTCGGTGCATGTTTGGTGCATGTCTTCCCCCATTCTTGATGACTGTGGTTCCTCACTGCTTCGTCAGTGGCGTGTAAATGTGTATGGATGCGTAGGAATGGGACTGGCTATACTGTTGGCCAATTCTCTATACAAACTTCTCTATACATTGAGTGAATATGGAGTGGATGGGTAGGTGTGACGTGCAGTGTGAAAGTGCTTTGAGTAGTTAAATGACTAGAAAAGCTCTATTTAAGACTAGTTACCATAATGAAAGTAATATGTTGAATGTATTGTGTAAAAGCTGGTGCTAGACTGCTAATGCTGTGTGCTAAAAGGTTAAACACTTTTGGAGTTACGTTTAAACGGCATTGAATATGTTCTGAAAGAGCTGCCCTGAACTTCTAATATATGCTGAATGTTGAAAGATTTGGATAAACTGTTGAGGTATTTCTGCCAAAGAGCATTCTTATCTCTATAAGACACTGATCGTTACTGGGAATGGCTCAGACGTCTGATTTCAGAGGGATTTCATCAGAAAATACCACCTAAACTTCTGTGAATGCGCAAAGATCTTAACCGCTATGAGCAACCGATCACATTGTGTTCTTCACAACATGCTAATGAGGCATTCACTTTGATTTCATGTTGTTACTTTCGGAAATGTGACCAGGGCAGCCAAGTCAAAAAGTCCATACATTTGGTGACCTCAGAGTTTTCCATATTTTCCACTCGAGCAAGTGGGGCACTTGATCAGCTTTCTTTTACAGAGGGACATCTACTGCCACACATTTTACATTTGTTTGAACTGATAACCCATCCAACAGAAGCAGCCAAAGGTTACCTACATTTCAATACCTTTATTATGCATGCAAAATGGAAAGTGTGGTTTTAGTAACAGTTAGTCTAAAAGGTGTCAAGGTTATTTTCAAGAGCTTCCTCTCTTTGAGGCTTCAGTCTCCCCACTGTGAGTTTGACCATCCTGACAGTACACTCTGCTGTTAAAAGCCATGAACTTTGAAAAGGGAGTGTGAACAAAGGATGAATGACGTAAAAAAAAAAAAAACTTAGTTCCAGGGTTTTTAGAAAGTGGTGGATATATCCTAAAGTATAAATGATATTAATGTGAAAAGTCAATGCAGGAATGCCCAGAATGAGCTGAATGTTGTACTTTAAATGGAATATTTGGATGTTTCTGGGACTCTAAGACTGATTTTAGTAGTTGTAGTAGTTGATGAGAACGATCCCTAGGAAGCTATAATAGTAGCATTCATTAATGTTTATGAATGCATACAGACTACACACTATACAGATACACTACAGGGGCAGTACACCAACAGAGACCATAATGACATTGTATTCAACCACATGATCTTTAATATGGAGTTACCCCCCTTTTGTAGCTAAAACAGCCTCCACTCTTCTTGGAAGGCTTTCCTCAAGATTTTGAAGTGTTTCTGTGGGAATTTGTGCCCAATTATTCTGTATAGGATTTACGAGGTCAGGCGCTGATGTTGGACGAGAAGGCCTGGTTTGCAGTCTCCATCCCAGATCATCCCGGAGGTGCTAGATGGGGTTGAAGTTATGGCTCTGTGTTGGCCAGTAAAGTTCTCCCACTCTGAGCTCATCAAACCATGTCTTTACAGTCTCTGGTTTGTGCACTGGGGCAACGTCATGTTGGAATAGAAAAGGGTCTTCCCTAGACTGTTGCCACAAAGTTGGAAACATTGCATTGTCACAAAAAAGTCTTGGTATGCTGAAGCCTACATCCTCAACAGTCCCATGTAGTTATCGCTACTCCACCAAGTTCCTGCCGCACCGTTTTTGTGCTTACATTAATGCCAGAGAAAGTTAAAAACATTTCAGCTATGGAAGCTAATTTGGGGAGTTTCAGGTAAATCTGGGCCAAAAAGAATTGGAATGTTCCATTTTCACCAAGAAAGACGCTGTGTATGGCTCTGTCTTGCGCTCTTTCACCTGCACACCTGATCAGCTGTTTGGGTCTGTTGGCTTCATCAGAGGAAGCAAGATGTAGCTTTGCTCAAACAATATTAGAATGAGTGACAATGATGTGCTGTTTCATTTGGATATGAGGGGAAACTTCTACGGATTGAGACTAGGCAGAAAGAGAGGGAAAGCAACTTTAGTGGGGACTGGTAAGCTTACCTGATGGTGTAGGTGTGAGAACTGTGAGCCCATGCCCACGAGAGCTACTGTTGTCACGAGTGGAACGTTTCTGATCGAGGATAGTGGCTCCCAGATGCTTGCAACCTGCATCACTAGCCATCCAGAATTCCCTGTCTTACTGGATGCCAGTGTTTTACAGACCTTTTTTAACTTTCTGAAGACAAATTGTAGAAACTGACTCTGACTGGAAGAGCTGAATGGAAATATGTCATCCTGTTACATTTATGGCTGTTGCTTTATTCTTCTAATGGCTGATAATTTGACAAGCTGCAGTTGGCACGACATGTTTACCTTCTGAAAATATTGTGTAAGCTGTTGAAGTGGAAAACTGATCTGAAATAATGAGTTTTAGATCAGGTATTTATTGTTTCCTCTGACAAAGCCTGCACACAGATGCTTTCTGGGAAAAAAATAAAATGCTTAAAAAAAATTTTTATACAGTGTTTAATTGAGCCAACATTGTTTTAGGGCAATTTTTACCTTAAACTGGTTAAATTATGTGTAGAAACTGTACCCATCTGCTACTCTGTAGAATACCACTATTGCCAAATACCTCATACAACCGAACGTCAAATTCCAAAATAGAGAGGCAGATAGTCTCGTGGTTAGGTCGTGCCCCATGCACACTTTCTCGCATGTCCCTCTCCTACTCTCTCCGCCCTGTTACTGGGTCTTTCTGCTGCTCTCCTCTATTAATATATACATCAAAAGGCCAGAAATATGTCTTTAAAAACATAAAAATTCTTGAACGACTCTATAGCAAAACCCAGGTATTTCACTGATAAACCATGATTTTAAAATGCATGCTGTCTACAACTTGTTAGGAGATATCATCTAGCAACCATTAAAGTCTGAGCAGTTTCTGGACAGCACATCCTGTAGCTGTTGAGATATTTCAGTCTAGACCAAAGACATGGGCTGACACTCCAAGGTCCTGATTTGAAGTGAGAATTCAAAAGTTTGAAGTGCTTTACTTCAGTCAAAAGGACTCAATGCTGCAAAACTTCTTCTGCACGCTTATATATTTTGAGTTGTTTGGGTTTTCATCAAGTTTAAAGTGGATTCTCTCAAGCACTCATTTGAAGCCAAACTTTACCTTTACGCACAAAGAGAAGCACTTCAACACTAAATTGAATTTGACGGCACACTAAAAGGAACTGCTGGACAAACCCAGTCCTGCTTGTGCCATTCTTGTGATCGCACAGCTGGATGTGTATGTATGTGAAGTATGATGGGTTGAGAGAGAGAGAGAGGGTTAGGCAGGAGGGAGGGGACGGTAGATGAGTTAGATGACCCCTCACACAGTCAGGAGTCCCTGGAGACCCTCTCAGCTGTAGCGGTGCACTTGTGCCTCCTTTTCCTAGTGGGGGAAGGAGAAGGGGAGGTGGGGATAGAGGGGTGTATGGGCCTTTTTTGGTGTCAGGTTCTCCCCCCCCTCAGAAATCCCCTGCTATTCATCCTCTGACAGTGTGGACTTCAGCCTCTGCTATGGAATTTGGGAGGCTCCCTACAACTGTCGCCCTCTGTTCAAACTGTCACTCCAGCCCCTCTAGGATTTTACTTCCCTTTTCCTCGCCCCCTCCTCCATCCGTCCCTCCCTCCCTCCCTTCACCTGTCTGTCGTACGAAAGGCCTCCCTTTCTTCTCCCATCTCTCTGTGTTTCTAACTATAGAGCTTTGGGAATTGTTCACTTTACCCTCCATCGGATGCACTGTGATCTTCTTTGTCCGGCCTGACAACCCTTCTGTCTTTACAAATTACAAGTTTAGCTTCCCACACCCTGCCTGTTTGGCTCAAACAATAGTTTCACTTGGCTCATGGCAGCCACAAACACTTCCTAGAGTATATGTCTGTATAATTATTGCTATCCTGTAATTATTTTTACTTATTATTCAAATTAGCCAGAGCTCCAGGGGAAAACAAACCCCAATAAAATACTGAAGTAATTTAAATCATGCCTTGCCTAAGGGCTCTATCGCTATGGTAACCCAAGTCTGATCTGCTTCTCTGTCTCTGCATCTCAAAACCTGTGGTTCTTCCCTCCTCCTCACCTTTTTTTTTTTTAAAGAAACTCTCAGACAGACTGTTGCTGGCTCCTTCCAGCGAGAGTGAATGTTGTGGTAGATAGGAAGGACGAAAAAAGTGGGTGGGTGGGTGGGTGAGGATGGTGTTGGGGGATGGGACTTAGAGGGGTGCAAATGAGTGCCATGGCAATGCAGTGAGAGGTGGTGCTAAAAATACCTATTGACACATGGGCTCCAACTCACAAACAGACAAACACTCGCACACCCGGGCTTGTGAGCAAAGAGGTCTCATTCATGCACCAGCAGGCAGAGAAACATACATATGAAAAAGCATGCGTACACGTCAGTCTAGCAAGCATACAGCATAAAAACGCCACATTTTTAGAGAAAACTCAGACTGACTCAGTCTGAGCATGTATTGGCAGTGTTTTGTGTTTCAAGGAGCTCCATGGGTCTTGACTCACTCAGCACAAGTCCCTCAAAGCAAACAAACCCAGCTGCCATACTGTGACCCTCTGCAGGAGGAAGATGGGAAAGCTGCTCTGTACACACTGTGGTGAATGCTTGTCGTGGCAAATATTGTTTCTCAGTCTGCCTCATGATGATGTAATGCCGGGACAGTTTGCCAAGCATGGAAAGGAGATGCAAAAAGTCTGTGTTTTTTGTTAACACTGTGTTCTGTTTCCAGAGATGTTTTGACCAATATAGGTTTGGTGTTTACCTAAGAGACTTCTACTTATTTATACTGTGGGCTCTTTTACACAAAGTAAGAGCTAAATCTGAATTACACCTGCATTTCATCAGTTCTTTGCCTCCAGAATTTTCTTCAAATATTGACCTTGACAGGTGATCAGTCGTGGAAGTACACTAAAATCATTTTAAGTTTAAATATTCCATTACTAGTTGAAGAATAGAGAGGAGCAGTCATAGAAATATCCCCTCTGAGTTTGAAAAGTGCTGTAAAATATATCTGCCCCTTCCTGATTTCTCTTTTTTTTTTTTTTGCATTGTTGTCACACTTAAATGTTTCAGATCATCAATATAATTTTGATATGAGACAAAGAGACCTGAGTAAATACAGAATTCAGTTTTTGCCATTTTTTAAATGCATTTATAAAGGGAAAAACCATACAAACCTACCTGGCCCCATGTAAAAAAGTAATACCCCCTAAACCTAATAACTGGATGCAAAGCCAGCCATAAAGGGGATAAAATTGAGAACTCTGTGGGGCCCAGCCAAATGGAGGTGATAATCAGTTAATCAGTGATAACCATTTTTTATTTTAACCTGAATTATAAACTTTACGATGTTGAAAAATATTGGATATTTTATAAAGTAAACCCCTTTTCTTAACATAGAATTAATTTTTTTTGGTAATGTTCGCACTGTGGATGGGCACATGGACTAAACTATTATGAAAATTAAGGTCAGACTTCATTACTAAGCCTTGTGAAAAAAACAAAAGGATGCCAGACAATAAAGAACAAGAAGCGGAGACACCTTTACAGAAAAAAAGAATTCAATTATTGCACAAAGTTGGCAAAAACTGGTGGGAAAGTGGTGAAAAGCGGTTGAAGAGTGGCAAAAATGGGTTATAAGATGCATAAAAGGGATAAAAGTGTCCAAAATGGGTTGAAGTGGCAAAAAAATGAGAAAATGGCAATAAGAGATTACAAAAATGCAAAAATGGGCAAAAAGTGAAAAAGAAAGAGTGGACAAAGTGGCAAAAAAAATAGACAAGAAAGTTGCAAAAAAAAGGGGGAAAGGTCAAGTCAAACTTTATTTCTATAGCACATTTCATACACAAGGCAACACAATGTGCTTCACAATCACAGGTAAATTAAAACAAAATCAAAGCTACAGAAGAGAAATGAAGGCAGAAAATCAAATAAGTACAACACACCCATCACACATTAGCCACACACCCACACAATAAACACACACAATACACACACATACACACACTCCCACACACACATACAGGTACAACTACACTGAAAAACAAGCAATAAGATCTAACCATAAACTGATGCAAAGAGTTAAGTTTTCTACTTGCTTTAAAAGTTTTTACTGTTGGAGCCGGTCTTAGGTCTGCGGGCAGGGCAGGTGGCAAAAATGGGCAAAAAGTGGAAAAAGTTGGTCCACAGTAGTTTTCACCTTCCATGGATGCCATTTATTGTTGAATCATGAATGCTGACCTTAACTGAGTCAGGTGAGGTCAGCAGATTTTTATATGTTCTATTGTGACCTTTTGGTAGGCCGGCCACTCCTAGGAGGGTTAACTACTGTCCTAAGCTGTCTGCATTTGTGCAAAATGGCTCTCACTGTGGTTCACTTGAGTTCCAAGGCTAGGAAGTGTCTTTGTAACCCTTTCAAGACTGATAGATATCAGTGATTCAGTTTGTCATCTGTTCTTGAATGTCTTAAGATCATGGCATGATGTGTTGCTTTTTGAGATCTCTTGAGGCAGTAACTTTTTCCACATAAGGCCAGGTAGGTTTGGATGTTGTTTTTCCCTCAGTAAATGACATCATTTAAAAACTGCATTTTGTACTTACTGGAGTTACTTACTACTTACTCTTTGTCTAATATTAAGATTCTTATGATGATATGAAGCATTTAAGTGTGATAAATATGCAAAAAATTAAAAATCAGGAAGGGGGAAAACACTTTTAACAGCTCTCTATATCATAGTGAATGCTTAAATTTACTATTTTCTGACTCCCACTGAGAGATTCTGAGGCATTTCCATGCTAGATGGGCTATATATTTGCCAAAGTGAGTTAGGTCTGCCCTGAGGTCCCCCTCAGTTGGAAATACCCTGAAGACCTTCACTGGGCGACAGCCAGAGGGCATCCTTTTCAGATCCCCAAACTACCTCAACTGACTGAGGAGCAGCTCTACACCTGATCTCTAAGGCTGAGCCTTCCAGAGGAATCTACTATAATTTTGACTGCTTGTATCTGTGCACTCATTTTTTGATCATTACCCAAATCTCCTGACCATGGGTGAGGGTTGGAATGAAAATTGAACGGTATATCAAACTTTGCCTTGTGGTTCAGCTCCCCCTCAACACAACGCCCCAATATGTCAGCAGAACTGCTGACTCTGCACCAATCCACCTTTCAATCTCCATTCAGTTCCCTTACTTCTGAACAAGACCATACGATACTCAAACTCCTTCACCTGAGGCACAAACTCATCCCCACCTAGGGAGAGACCAAAGAGGATCTCGAGGTAAATTTAACAGCTTTGAAAGCAAATGATCATATTTTTTTCTGTTTCTCTCATTTTTGAGCAAAAGTATGGATCATTTGCTGAGTATCTGTTGAACAGTTATTTAAACAGAGAAGCTTAGAGTGAAAATCTCTCTTTGGGAATCTGCCAATGTGAGAAGTGGCTCCTACTAGATGTTTTGTTTTTTAATCCTTTTATTAAGTTTTACTTTATTTGACTATATTCTTGTTATTTTCATTTGATCCAAAAGGAAATGACAACTTTTGTCTCTACCTCTGTTCGCAGGTGCACAAAACTCCTGAACAACTAATAAACTGCAAAAATCCTGCATTCACCTGAGAGTAAAAGCACCTGACTGACAGCTAAACTGCAGGAAATCTTCCTGCTGTGACGTGCAAGTATGAACAAGCAAGTAAGGATTTTTTCTGGAAGTTAACCTGAAATTTTCTGGAAATTTCAGCATCGTACGTGTGAAAATGGCTTTGGTTATCGACAGAAATACACATGCATATGGGCACAAACCGGATCTACAGACATGCATTCATGGAGAGATTTCCTAGTAAAGAAGGATGCACAGGGCCTGGGGGTCTGCTACCTTGCTAAAAGGCACCTCGGCAGTGCTTTTTAAAAAATAATAAAAAGTTGAGTTTAGAATTAAAAAATTAGTGATCATGAAATATAAAAACTTAACCAAAATTAGAGTAGTGCAACAAAGAAGGAGAAGAAGCTGATCAAGGCGTCCAACTCTCAGGCGTTAGTCACCCCCCACAGCGCTGCTGGAGCAGCATGACTGAAGGGACAACGGCCCTTAGCTGTGAATCACTGAGTTTGTGTGTGGTCTCTGTACATCAGTGAAAAGTCTGTGTCCCTGATAACAAAGCAGCGCTGGGCTTTCTGGGGTCTGGGATTGGAAATTGCCAAGAGATAGACGAGACACTTTTATTAGATCTTTGTGGTGGAACTCATTTTTCACCAAATCTGCTCACACAGACAACAAACAGTTTTCATGCTATATTCAGAGCACACAGTGAATAAAGAGGACCATTATCAACAGGTGAGAGATCGATGAGGGTCACTATTTCACCTCTTGATAAAAGCAAGACCTCATGGTGATCAGTGATTGTTAAAGATTTGTTAAAATCTTGGTTAAAGATTTTTACCACAGCAGGGACAAAATAAGTCACTCAGCAGAGCTCTGAGGCAGACACTTTAGCGTGTTTAACAGCTGGAATTTCAGGGAAGATTTCACAGCTACTCTGAGATCAGAAATAAATCCACATTTGGTTGATACAGCGCTGCAGGCAGTGTGAAAGTACATGAACTTCACTTAAAGGCTTTCTGTTGCCACTGTACTTGGGACTGTACTTTGTACTCAAATACATTTATAACAGTGAAAAAGTTCCACAAAAACATTTAGTAAGCCTTTAAAAAGAAGATATTGTTAAAGAATAACATGTGCTAGAGGCCACTATGTGAATGATTAGGTTAGTATTCAAGTTAGCACTGCAGTTCTCTAAAGGAAAGTCCAATGTTTAACAAAAAGCAAGAGTTAAAACTGAATGCAAAGTCCTAAAAGTCCTAAACACCTGAGTATAAAGTTTTATTTTCTCCCTTGAAACAATGCCCATGCCCTGTCTGATTAATCTTGTGAATCTTTTAGATAATCCAGCCCACCATGGAGTCATGACAGTGGCTTACAGAGCTTAAGCTCCAAATGTTCTCCCAAAAGCCCTGAATTTTTCAGGTTATAAATAAAATTTCAACCCCATTACATTCCAATAAATTTCCTCTTTGGAAATGTAAGTCTGTAGCCAAAAAGACAAAATCAACCCCTTTTAGAAACTTTTTAAAAGGATGTACACACACTATAGCAGAGGTGGGACCCAACTCCGGCTTGTTATCCATTTTTTTTTAGCTCACTGCAACTTTTTAAGATAAAGTGGAATATTGCATTCATTTAAACAAAGATGTTGAGCTTGACTATATTGTACTTCTTTGTTTTGACACTAGGTGGTGCTGCTGTGTTTATTTTGTAAACAAACATTTTGAGAAAAAAATAATTTACATGCCTTTTTCTGAGACTTAATGAGACAAAATGAAAATGGCAAACATACTGACAGATCAAAATAACATTTTTCCTAGTGCCCTGATGTATAAAGAAAAGAAGGATTACAGCAGCAAATAGCACAAATCAAATTCATTTTCTAGCTACTCTGTCTGAAGGTCCCATTTTCAAAGCATATTGTCCTAATCACCTCTAAGCACCAGTGCTCCATTAAAGTTTGGCAGCTTTGTGCATTTTGCTCTTGTTTTGTGTCTGAATGGAGACAAACGGCTCTGCTTTACAGAGTGTTGTCCCCATCCCCTTCAGGGATAGATCCAGTGGTAGCCAGGACAAACCAGAGTCAGGACCAGGGCCAAATGAGACAGTCTGGCTGCAGAACACATTTCTCAGATGTCCCCTTACAGACCACTTCAGTGAGACGCTGCATCTGTCGGAGCAGAAATACATGCTAGAACCTTCTAAATAAAATGGGATTAAACTTCTGGTTGGGGTTATGTTAAAGGTCAGGCTAGCAAAAGTTAAAGTGTAAAAACCTGACCTGTACAGACCATGTACAAAACGTTTGATAAAGCAAAATCTCCTTACAGGAAAAAAAAAAGCTAATCCCCCATTAAAACACTCTAATGCAGCTAATGTAGCTTAGGCTTAAGCCAACAAAGCAACACTACCTACATTAGCTATGTAGCTAGAACTAAAGTTACCAAAGCTACATTACATAAGCTACATAAGTTACATAGCTGCTTTTAAGGGTAATAAATCTATGGTACCTATGTAGTTAAATCCTTTTTGGTTCTGTTTTATTGTTTGGGTTTTTTTTATTGTTATTTTTTGGGCTTTTTTCCTTTAATATGATAGGATAGCTGAGAGAGACATGAAATATGGCGGGGGGGGGGGCAAACATGAACCAAACAGTGCAGAGTCTGTGAATCATAGGATATGTAGCTAAATCAAAAGCTAACAAAGCTACGTTAGCTCTGTAAACTATGTGGGTTATGTGGCTATAACACTAATGTAGCTAGAACTAAAGCTAAAAAAGCTACATTATTTAAGCTACATAGGTTACATAGCTTAAACTAAAGCTAACAAAACTACAGTATCTAGCTACATTTTGTTGTTGTTTTTTTAATATAATTTTTGGGGGTGGGGGGTTGTCCTTTATCATGATAGAATAGCTAATGAGAGACAGGAAAGGGGGGGGCAGACATGCACCAAAAAGCGCAGAAACTGGGAATCAATCGCACGACCACTGTGTTGAGGACTGTAGCCTCTGTGTATGGCCTGCTCTATCCACTGAACTACACTGGTGCCTGCCTATGTAGCTAAATCTAAAGCTAACAAAGCTAGGTTACAGAGGTTACGAAGCTAAATTTTCAGCTAATGAAGCTACATTAGCTATGTAAATCTTGTTGGTAGCATAGCTACATAACTAACGTAGCTAAAGCAAACAATGCTTCTTCAGATTATGCTATTTTTGCTAAAAAAAAAAAAAAATCAGTTTTTAGAAGTGGTTGCTTTCTTTAGCTCCTTTAGCTAAAGCTAATATAGCTATATTGGGTTACATACTAACCCATTTTACATAGCCTGAGAATTTTATGAAATGATGCCAAAGTAATGTTTGCAATGTGGTTATTTCATGAATGTAATTGCCCCACTTTGCTTGTGAATAAAGTTAAAGTTATAAACAAGTTAATTACATCCTTTCTGTTCTGTCAAAAGCAGCATCTTAGTGGTCTGCAAGAGGGGGAGTCCGAGATCTGTGGTCCACAGCCAAACCCCTCCCAGACCAAGGTGATAGGGATTTTAATAAACAAGAAACAATGACAGAAAGTTTTGTACTTATTTTTTACCTTAACATTGTTATGCAACATTTTTCCTCAGTAGAAAAGAACAAAGTTAACAGACCTTTAGAATTTGGTAATATGGTTTCAGAATAATAAGGGTCGTTTGAGAACCTTTAGATATGAAATACTATAAGGCTCTAAATTATTATTTTTGTGACATATTGAATCTATATTTGTGCTCAGAATGGCTTATAAATAGTGCAAATAACTATCACAGGGATTAAGTTAACAGGGGAGCGCAAATCATGTCCAGGGACCTTCCTTGGATTTGATGAAGCCTCAGATATTTGGACTCTGTTGCTCTGCCACTAAATCAGCTGCTAGGTTGAAAACTAAACTTCTGTGCACAGAACTGTATTAAAGTAGCCTCACCCTGGCCAGCAACGTTAATTATGTAATAGCTTTAGCACCTTATTGTTATTTAGATTGATCTTTAATACTTCTTAAAGTTATAGTAGGTTTTACAGTGCAGGACAATGATTGAAATAGTGTGTTTTCATGGTAATAAAGGCTACTTTAAATATTTGCCACCAACATTAATAATCACCTTTTTCAGGTGTGATAAAACTGAAAATGGCTGTCATGTCATGTAACAAATAATACTGCAGGTAATTAGAATTAACGTCACAAATGAGAAGCCTGTGCACAATCAGCTCTGTGCACCTGACTATTAACTGGAGTAGAAACTGACTAATGCTGGCTTTGATAGCCCTCTTGTGACCACAGAGGTGTACCTGCCAGCTCAGACATATCACTGTAATTTACTATAATGAGATGTTTTGCAGTTTGGTTGTTTTTATAAAGCCAACTGGGATGTTGTTTTCTCCTTTTGTCTTTAAATGAAATACTTAAACAACAGTGGTTGTTGTCCTTCCTCTTCTTGAAAGCTTTTACAATTTACCTCTTAAATTTACTCTCTCACCTCTCTGAGTGTGTGCGTCTGCAGCACTCATGGGAGCAAATAAAACCAGACTAATGATTATTTTCTGCTCTGCTTAAGCTCCAGCTCTCATATGAAAACAAGTCATTGCTCCCTGGTCTCTCTCAGGTAAGTAAGGGTCACCCAGGGAGCAAAAATGGGGCAAATAAAAGTGGGGGAAAGGAGGACAAGAGTCCACTAACAACCTGATTGCATCATGAGAAAGCTTACCCAAATGACAAAAAAACAAAAGATCAAATTTTAACCACATGAGCATCATAGGCGTGACCAGTGCAGGCAGCAAAGACATTCAACCCAGCAGAATTTAATTAACAGTTTTAAAATTTATGGTGTCATGCTCCAGTAAGTCTGCGGCCTTTGTCTGGCTTTAATTACAGCCATACAGGTCTGAGGGCCACAACACAGCCAGAGCTCTGGCTGGGGAAATTAAACAGCTTATGGCTCCGGCTGCGAATCAGAAACAATTCCAGATGATTCCATCTCTTCCCCCCTCTGAGTTTATCTAGTCAGCACATAGCATCTCTGAGTACCATACAAGTTGGCACTGAAACCAAATTATACAAGCAGGGGATTTCCACCCACTTCGACCCGTAAATAATGATTATGATGATCCTCAGCGGTGATTATCATCATGCTATCTCACTCTCCAGCGAATGGTGCCCGGTGGGTCATGGTAAACATAACAAGATAATTGTAGCAGCCTGACAAGGGGCTTGGATAGGCGTCAGGAGTGTGAAATATTTGACAAAGTGTCAATACAGTCATCCCATATGGACATACTGCTCTCAAATGAGACATAAATCTCAAGGATATGTTTCAAATTTCTAACACATGACTATGGAAATGATTTTCATTAGAAGCTGGGATATGTGATAATTTATTCAACATACTTCACAGTTCATAAAAGCAGTGGTAAAGTGGACAATTCGCAGGGTTATGTAATACCGTCTGAGCCACTCTTTTCCTCCCATGCACATCCTGATTGATAAGATGTGGTCTTGTAGTGCACAGCAAAAGAAAATGAAAAACTGAAAGTCCTTTGGTGAACAAACAACATTTATGGTTAATAAGTGTCCAACTAGTCCCAGAGAGGTGTCTTGGATGCTGGAAGATCTTAACACAGGACTCTGCATTCATTATTCCCTGCTCCTAGTAATGCACTAACCATAAAAAGTTAACACCTGCTCATCCTGCAACTTAATGAGGACTGCATTGGAGTCCAAGACAAATTTCCCCTAAGGGGGCAATTAAGTGTATCGTATCATGGAGCCAATAATAAAGTGTCCTTTTAAGTACTAATTTTGCATTAAATGTGATTTTTATGTAATCAAACAGCCCCATTTAAACCTGAAATACCATCTACTAGCTGTTATATGCCTCCACAAGGCATACAGTAGCTGAATGTAAGCTGAAGGTCTGTGTATTTTTTTTTTTTTCACTTTTAGTCAAAACAGTTATTTTATTAACTTATTTATTAACCAAAATGTCAAATTGATGTGAATGTAAAACACTTAAATTAACAGAGTATTAATACTTTATTTTATTATTTTTTATCAATTTGAAACATACTAATGAAAATATTGACATTCACTATATGGACAAAAGTATTCATCTACCTGACCATTACTCCAACAGGGACTGTAGTGACATTGTACAGGTGCCTTAATATGTAGTTGCCATGTATCTGTATCTCCTCTACAGATGCATTGTTTTTTGACAAGTTTTCCCACAGTGGAGAAATATGGATTTTTAACATCTGACAAAAACTAAATTACATTTTGTCAGTTTTGGTCATCGCAGATCTATTTTAACTAGTCTTAGTCTAGTTTTTGTCATGGAAAAAAGGCTGTCGACAAACATTTTTAGTTGACGAAATTAACACTGCCATGCACCTTAGCAGTCGTTGAACCCGCTTTGTGATTTTATGTTGTCTTCTGCTTCGTGGCTGAGTTGCTGTTGTTACTAAACGCTTCCACTTTCTCAAGGTATCACTTACAGTTTACCAAGGAATATCCAGCCAGGATGAAATTTCACAACCGGTCTTGTTGCAGAGGTGGCATCCATCAGAATGACCCATTTTGTTTCACAAATGTTTGCAAATGGAGACTGCATGGCTAGGCACTTGAGTTTATTCGACTGTTGCAAGAGGTCTGATTGAAACACACCGAATTCAGTAAGTAACAGGTGTGTGGCCAAATACTTTTGCCAATATAGTATTCCTTGAATGCCCTCGCACTTCATCTCTGCTTTTGTTTCGACAGATTACACACACAGTAGAGAAATATCATGAATTTTAAATGTCTAACAGTCCAGCACTAACACTGTTATCATATTCAATCTCCTTGCCAAAAACTAAGTCGAGTTGTAATTATTAAAGATCTAGTTTTAGCTGGTCTTAACCCTGTCTACTTCATGGAAAAAGGGTAGGCCGAGAATGTTCTTAGTCATACTTTAGTTGCAGAATCAAAACGTTTAACAGGTGTATTTTTCTTTTGTTTGCTTTTTAATGAATAGGTAGTGGGTTAAGAAGAAGAGCTGGATTTAATTCTGTAGTATTGGGATTAAACAAAAGGCCCTATGACGTTGACTTTTGACCCCAAAAATTTGATCAGTTCACCCTTGAGTCATATTGGACATCTAAATAAACTTTCAAGAAAATCCTTCAAAAAGTTATTAGGTTCACAAGCAATGGATGAACCTGAAACCTAGTGACTTTGACCCCCAAAAGAGTCAGAGAATTCATTTGTACAAAGTTTTAAGAAGATCCCTCGAAGGGATCTTAAAGTATCACATTCATATGACCAGCCCAGAAGGATGGAGACAGGCAACCCAAAACAATAATGCCTCTGGCCGCAGCCATCACTGATGCAGAGGCTTAAAATTATGTATACCCTGAGAGCTAAAGCCCGCCATAACAATAAATTATTCCTTGACAACTCAGTGGTTTGTAACTTTATATTACCAGTTAAATTAGCTTTGAGTTTAGTGCACCTGATCTTTACAACTGGTCTATCTCAGGGTGGTTATTATTTGTCTTTGGTGCTGATAGAAGGAAGTCCCCTGACTAATTATAAGACTGCTTAAACCATAAAACACTGACATCTCCACGAGAATAAATTAATAACTCTGCTCAGCATTCAGGCAGCACACAAAGAATACTCTGACTGAGCTCATCCAAATACATCCAAGCTGTCTGCCTATATCACAAACGTCCTCGAATATTCACTTTAAAATATCAAATAGAAGTTCAAATGTCATAAGCTCTCTGTTCAGTGAGGTGCATTTCAAAAAGTGGGGATTAGTTTTGTATGTGCAAGACTTCAGGTGGATTTGTCTGTGAAATATAGTTCCCTGATGTGCATTTTATTACCAACACTCATTATTCCACACTACAGGTGTTTGAGCTGAACACCAACATCCTCACAGATAGGATGAAAGTTTTTCAGTCAGTCAATTTAGTGCTTGGAAATTCAGGGGAGACAATCATATATCCAGATAATAAAAATTACCAAAGCATTATCCAACAATTAAATACAACATTTAGGTTTTAATAATCTTTTTTATTGCAGAAAGCCATCCAGTCACCTTTAGGCATACTAGGAATGAAATGAGGAATGCAGCCAATAGCCTGAATACACCTCAAGCCTTCACAATACACTCTCCACACACAGTATCTTAATATTTCCATAAATCCACATCATCACAACTTAAAGTCTGTTGTGTTTCTAAACAACATGGTATGGTTAAGTGCTTTAACTGTACCACGGAAATGACTGCATATGGCTGTAGTGTGATGTATTACACAGTAACACAGCACGGTGCTGATGAGGTCCCTCGGAGAATAAATGAACGAGGTACAACAACAGCACACAAAGACACAGCACTCGGGATTGAAGCGGGCCAGAGAGAAAAACAGCAAGAGAGAAAGAGAACCAGTCAAAAAAGTCACATTTTCAGATCTGAACAGAAAATGAGAGGAATACAAATATCTTAAAAAACATATATAGTCCATAAAGCCAATAGTAAAGCAAAGATGGAGTGTCATGTAGTCTATGAGGATGGACAGATGGAAGCCAAGATAGTTACTCTCTCTGTGTGGTTAAAGGAATAGTGAGACATTTTAAAGACTTATTCATTTTCAGAAGGAAATTTAAGTGAGCAGATTGTTTTGTAGGGATGCACAGGTTTAACATCAGCAAATTAAGCAGCATGAACAGATATGTCAAATTGATTCAGTAATTTATCTAGCACACCTACAGAGTCAGATTGGAGTTGTTTCTGAGCAAAATAAGTCATCTGTTGGACTAGATCTTATCTGCTTTCATAGTCAAGCCTGGCATGGTAGGACTCTTACACAAAAAGAACTGAAGAAAAAAAATGTTTTCAATATCAGTTATCATTTCAAACATCAGTATCGACCCATACTTTCATCTTTGAAGCTAGTATGGCATAGCGACCAGCAGCTTAGCTCAGGGAAAACACTGAAAAAGGGACCATAGTCCATGCAAAAATAGGTATAAAATAAGGATTCACAATATTGGATTCTTATATGCTGATACTTGCAAAATAATTTTAGCCGATACGGATATTTAAATGTAGTTCATACCTAAAACTTCAGTCCTTAAAGCACATAATTTAAAGTTTGTGTATGAAACTAATGACAAAATTCAGTCATACTTCAAAGTGTAGGGAGATTATAAACAAAGACAAATACTCCAGCTGACAAAGGCTTGTTGGTCGATCCTAAAACTCCACTAATCTGTTGGTTCGTATGGCAAATTATAACAGCTGAATAGGCAGTTATCACCAAATATCGGTTGTTAATATTGCAGGAATTTTCATACATGCCGATACCAATATTTCACTTTGAAAGCTAATATCTGCCGATACTGATATCAAACCAATAATATTGTGTATCCCTAGTAGAGAAAGATCTTTTTTTGTTTGGGGAGGGGTTCTAGGCAGTCTTCAATGGCCACCAGCAGAGAGTTTAGGTAGTTGCTGCTGAAGAGGTTGAAACAGAAAAAAAGGGATCAAATAAAATGACAAATTTCCCTCTTTTTTGTACAAACTTGGAGATCTTTAGCTATTTTTGCAGCATTCAACAGAGTCAGGCTTATTTATATCTTATTTCCAGTCTCTTTGTTAAGCAAAGCTAACCTTCTCCGTTTCTGAGACACATGAGGGTCATCCATCTTCACATCCATTTTTCTGTTACAAATTAGTAAATGAATTCCCCAAAATGGCAAACTATTCCTTAGCCGTTCCGGCTGGTTTGAGTCCACTGAAATGTCTTAAACATACAAACCAGCAGAGCTAGTGTAGCAATCATTCTGCACCTAATACTGTAGATCTCTATTAGGACTGAAGGACTGTTTTTGGAGTAGTTAAAACACTACAGGTTAAATTCCTGAAATGAATTCATCCAGCTATACAGGAAGTAACAATCCCACTGCCAACCAACCCTGTACAAATATTTTTATGAAGATTCTGTGATGCAGAGCTACAGAAACTAAACATCACTCCCAGTCAAACTTTAATTAAAATAAGAACAAAATAAATGATCTCTGGCTGAGCTGTGAAACTACGTTCAGCAAAATTATGAGAACGAATGTTGGTATTACGCATTCCTCTTTAATGGTCATACCTCCCATATCACACCCCACACCCTTTGACCAAAGTTTTGACAAACTCTGGTCTATAAAGAAGATTTAGAGCCATGTTGTTAAATCCCCAGCTGCTCCAAATGTCTAGCAGTGGCTTCAGTCAATGACATCATAGTGACAGTGCCTCTGATTTGTTTTGTCGGCGCTCCCTGAACTTTGGCATCTCAGCTGTGAAGTCACTTATTGATAAATAGATCAAAAATCTGTCAGATAATTATTCCAGGCTAAAGGAAGGTTGTTCATTTCTCTCTGAGAACTACGTGCAAAAACAAAGATTTAATAAAACCAAACCAAACCCATTTCGAGAAGCAACACTAAAGAATAAGCTTCATGGATGAACAAGCGGAGCAGAGGCACAGCATGGAATACATGAATATGCTCTGTATATTATAGGGAAAAGGTTGAATTTATTAGATTAGATCATGTCAACATACAGAGAAGATGTTGACATGAGTAGAAGAGATGCAAGAGAAAATGAGAAGGAATGCAGATTTAGGTAAAAAGGAATGAAGAATGCACTGAGGGAAAACTGGGTAAACTCTGGAAAGAGGACAACATTTTGTTTTTGTGCTCATCATCCATTACTACTCGCACTCATTTTCCCGGAGGACGTTGTACATGTTGACAGTGAAGCCAGACGGCTTATCACCCGTCCCTCCTGGATGTCCAAACCCCTCATCTTCATCATCCCCGTCCTCATCATCGTCTGCGTCGCGGTCTCTCTCCTCCTCAGGTTCCGTGCTGGATTCTCCATCATCGTCATCATCCCTCCCTCCGGCTCCTTCCTCCTCTGTCGTCCTTCCCTGGAGTGCCATAATCTCCGGCAAGTCTGGGTGACTTTCCCAGTGCTCTGCAGATCATGAACAATTCCAGGAATAAATTAATCATACCCCCCTGCTGCTTGAATTTTACTCAAGACACTTGAAATGGATATGATGACTTGCACTGGGGCACGTTTTACCTCTCAGGCAGCTGTAGCCAGGTGGTCTTAAGCAGAGGCATAATCTACCATCAATGGCCAAACGCAGGAGACTGTTCGCTGCACGGTAAACATCATGGCGAGCTGCTTTTGCCGTCTTATAGCCTCTCCTTTCTGCCCATGCTGAAGAATGGAAAAGGGGCATAATAGTGGGATTTTTACATTTTGTATGAACAAATTTTACTGCATCACAATTACAGGGAAAAGTTTAATTACCTTTTCTCCTAAAGCAAACAAATTACAAGATACAAACAAGTGATTCTACCACAACTATTGTCTTTTTACCAAGTAGCAAGTATATTTCATTGTTTGTTGTGGGCAACAACAGATTTATACATGATATAACTGAGATTACAACCAATATCAACACCAGTCTTGGCTTTTACAAGTTAAAGGTAGGGGCTGAAAAAGTATTTAGGTGAGCAAAGATCTTTTCAAAGCTGGTGAGTAACACTTACAATGATTCAAACTCTTTAAAGCAATAAAAAACTAACGTAATTAATGTAATGTTGAACTGGCTTACCCTCACAAACATCCCAGGCAGTCCAACTAAGCTCTTCAGACCCCTCGTTTCCCTGGTGGGGTTTGTTGTCCAGTAAACTTGGATGTTTAAGCTTCAGCACAGAGAGAAAAGGGGTTCTTTCACACAGATAACCAACAGAGCTGTAGGGCTCCTGCAGCTGAGACACTGGGTAGATACCTGCCAGAATCTAGAGAAAATAAAACAAGAGGCTAAGATAAAATACAAAAACTAGACAGAAAGAAATCAATAATTAAAATCAAGCAAAAGTCCAAAACCAGCTTTACAACATCATGATAGTTTTCAAAGTTTGTAAAGCTCGGCCTTCACACAAACTATTTTCAAACTCATCGAGAGTCTTTGAAAGATAACAAGCAGGACTGGGTAAAAATCAATAATGCACTTTCCCACAACTGTTTGAGTGTGCTGTTCAACACAATTACATTTCTATTGAGCCTAACTCAAGGAGAAAACTCACACATCACATCTGCTTTCCACTGCTCTAAAGTGAGTTTGTACCTGTAACTGTTTATCGACGCGGGAGGGGAAAACCAGTCCAGGGCAGTCACAGAGTTTCACTGTCGGGGTGAGGTAGTAGGTCTGGAAGTATTTGGTGTGGCCTGGGGTTCGAGACACACTGACCACTTTCCTCCCCACGAGGCTGTTTATCACAGATGACTTACCTACATTTGGAAAGCCTATGGAGTAAAAAGCAAGGGTTTAAGATCAGTGCTTTATATCAACAAATCATGTTCCCAATGCACTTTTAGATTTTTATCAAGTGGCTTGGTTCAGTGGTTTCATGTGCCTAAATGCTTTTTCACTGAGATTATAGATTTCAATCTGCTTTTAAAATAAGAAACTTTGACATCAACTTCTGCAAAAACTTTCGTTAGAGTTCAGTAGGTAGAGGAGAAAGATGCGTTCTATTAATGCATTTACAAAGAAAAAAAAATCCCTGGCAGAATGATGGAAATCTTAGGTTTCTGAAACTCTATTGGGACAGCCAGTTAAAAATATGTCTGCCTGGGGCGCAGGTGGCCTAGTGGTTTCGGATGCACCCCATAGCCCGGGTTCAAATCTGGCCTGAGTTCCTTTGCCGCATGTCTCTCCCCCACTCTCGTCCCTGTTTCTGACTCTATCCACTGTCCTCCTCTATCAAATAAAAGCACAAAAATGTCCAAAATAAGTCTAAAAAAAAGAAAGAAAAAAAATTGTCTGCCCCTGTGACCCCTGATTTTAACCTTGCAATGCAGATGGACTGGCCAGGTCTATGCCAGTCATCGAGCAGATATATCTTACATAACTTCCAGTTTAATCAGTATCATTTGAGGAAAAAGAATTTGTAGCTACGGGCAGTTTAGATAAAGTGGCTGCAAGCTCGTAAGCAACAGCAGCCAGTGAAGACATTAGGATGGATGCAGCTATGGCAGCAGTTTGATCAGAACTGAACATCATTTCTTCATCAAAAGAGGAACAAACAAAGATGTTTTTCATATTCTCCTGACCAACTTCAACAAGAGTTTGATCTATCAACTGGCTTCCTGTGGAGCTTGCATTATGTAGTTTACTCCCCAGGGCAGTGTATACCTATGTCCTATGTTTTGTTGCTCTGATAGGTCTTTAAAGAATGTGGCAGACAGAATGTTTACTCAATCTCATCCTGAGCTGCTTTTAAAGTTTCTGCCCTTCTCAAACACTGTGTATGAGACATTTTCCTGATGGATGTGAAATATATCGCATGCCATGGATATATATGAATATATCAATATGAATGTCCCCAAGCGGGAACCGGGAGTGAAGTGACCCCCTCAGTGCCAGCATAAGAGGTGCCAAGAGAGGCATTACAAGAAGATTGAACCAGCAGGGGAGAGCAGTGCTTGCTGAGAATATACAGTATAAAGAGCTCTTACTGTGTTTACGTGCTGTGCTCTCTCTTACGCTTCCATAATACAGTAACACAATGGGACACCAACATCACACCATTGCAGAATCAATAGGAGTGCACAAAGGAATAATGATGGTGGAGCTTCGTTATGGCGCTGTTGTGTAGTTAACTATGAATAGGGCTAAAGGAACTTTTCACATTTATTCTCATGATTTTCTTTCAGAATTTAAGAAAACTTTAAGTGAACCTGCCTTTGAGGTTTAACTGCTTGGAGAAAGCTTCGATTCTTACCTATGCATCCCAGCGTGAGAACCCCATCTTTGTAGAGCTCCTGGGATGGGCTGCTCATGTCCATAGCGCTGTCACTTTGATGCTCCACCAGCACAGACTCTGCTCCTTCATCTGGCCGCTCCCCATCTAGACGCTCAGCAGCGGCATCTCTTTGAATCTTCTGCTCCCAGCTGGACAAGTCAACTTTGAAAACAAAAAGTCACAGTTATGCAATGAAGTCTCCTAACTATATGTGTAACTTTTACTTATAGTTCAAAGACATCTACCTCTTCCTGCTGTGATCTCCTGACAGGCCTTCAGGATATCTAACGGACCTCCAGCATGATTCCAGTCAGCCTTCCTCCTCATTCTCTTCTTTTGGAGCACTGTAAAACAGAAAGCAGAGGTGGGCTGTTAATCTGAGCCAAGCTGAAGTCGTGATGGTTATTCTTGTGTAAGTGCATTGGCATACATCTACAGATCAGCAGGATTATCTCAATTTCAATGTATCACATTTTTCTGTGCTATTCAGTCCTCTTCCTAGTGCTCAATTTCCTCTGCCTACATTTACCCTCCCCCTAGGCTCTCTTTTCTCACCTGTGCTGTAAGGCTGCCCAGGGTGGGAGGTAAAGCAGACTATTTGCAGGTGGGGGAACTGGGAGGTCATGTAG
The DNA here is from genome assembly GCF_018320785.1 of Cheilinus undulatus. Lineage (NCBI taxonomy): Eukaryota > Metazoa > Chordata > Actinopteri > Labriformes > Labridae > Cheilinus > Cheilinus undulatus. Next base: position 33,136,129 of record NC_054872.1, on the reverse strand, counting down.
TGTTTCCAGGCAATCACCAGTGGGGGAGGACACAGGTCTGCTTTGTTTAAAACCAAAATCACCTGCTTCTGAAGATCTCCTGTGATGTAGTGGTACAGGGCAGGGGGGAACTGCAGCACCTGGGTGGTTCACAGGAGGAGCAAACCCTTGTTAAAAGGTGATTCTGGCCTACTTGAAAAATAAATCCACAAGATCAGATCCTTATGAAAAAGAACAATGAAGTTTATAGCTTTATGTTAATACTGTTAAATCTAAACAGAGGGAGTGAGTTTATTTAACATTATGTATTACTAGTCTACGCTATGTCAGCAGCTTATGTCTTTATGTTAAAACCAAGAACAGTTTTAAGTGTAACATGGTGCCAAATCTCAATGACATATGTTGAGCATGGATGCATTAATTTTCTCTGAATTCATCAGTAAAAATAAATCATATACAAACACAGGTCATTTTATTAGGTGTATCTGCTCAGCTGCTCAATGACAGAAATATTTAATCTTCCTATCTCATGACAGGGTGGTCAGTGGGATTCCTCAAGTTCAAACCAAACAACACAATGGAGGGGAAGGGGATTTAAGTGATTCTGAATGTCCCATGGTTGTTGGTGATCCAGTAGGCTTTCATATTGTTTATGCCAAAGTCTGACTATCATTTGAATGTCGCAGCAGAAATTGAGACTGATCAGACTAGGTAAAAATTTTCCAATCTTCCATGTTCAAATCTGGTGAGCACATTAGATCTGTAGCCTCGGTTTCCAGCTCTAAGCTGACTCAACTGGCACCTGGTGTGGTCTTATGCTGCTGTAGCCTATCTGCTCTAAGGATTGATGAGCTATGTGTTCAGAGATTGTATTCGGCATACCTCAGTTGCAACCAGTGCTTATTTGGTTCTTGCTGCCTTTATATCAGCTCACACCATTCTGGTCATTGCCCTCTGACCTCTGCCATCAACAAGGCATTTTGGCTCGGAGAACTGCCGCTCACAGGATATTTTTGTTTTTCCAGACCATTCTCTTTAAACCCTAGAGATTGTTGCATTTGAAAACCCCGGTGGATCAGCAGGTTGTGAAATACTCAGACCAGTTTGTCCGGTCCCAACAACCATGGCACTTTGAAAGTCACTTACATCACCTTTCCTATCATTCTGATGCTCAGTTTGAACTTCAGCAGATCAACTTAACCACATCTACATGCCTCAATACTGTTTTCTGAAATGTAATTGACTGATTAGGTGCTTAATGACCTGTTGAGCACATGAACCTGATAAAGTAAGCGGTGAGTACACATAACACTCAATAAGACACATGCGAAGAACACTGGGCATTTTGACGTGCTCTCCATACAGCAGATTGTAAGTGCTAATTTCATGGTCAAATTTAAAATTCAATTCAATTTATTATAAAACACTTCAGGCTGGAATTTTCCCAAACCAAAGACAATCAGTCACTAACTTCTCTTCCAAATGCATGAAGCTATAACACATTTAGTGGAAGATTGAGGTAAATGTATTGTAAAATTGGGTCATTTTATGTTTTCTTTGCTTTAAAAGAAAATAAGACCTCCATGTTGTAGCACTGTTAAGGTGTTTCTTTGGTATCAATGAGGGTTTTTATAATGTTAAAAAATATATATATTTTTTTGTTCTTCAAATTGTAAAATATGTCAAGTCTGACAATAAATTGGCAAGTGACAAATGTCTGATATCCACATGAAAGTTGACTTGTTGTCTCCATCTAGTGGTCTGATTTATCCTTGAGGCTTTTGTTTTAAAGATCACCTACTGGGTGCCTTATGTCCACGATGAGCAGGATGACATCCGACATTTCTAACACTCTCCATAGCTGCCTCCACGTCTGCAACAGAAGAGAGTGGTAGAGGCAGTGAGGTTAAATTCAATAAGAAAAAGAGGAATGCCTGTGAATGCCCGATTTCCCTATTTAACCATGACAGTTTATTAGGAAACCAAGCAGAAGTAAGGTGTTTTTCACAGTTCTTCAGGGATAACATTTTTATTCTCTCTACTCTGATGAGCAATCATAATGTTTCAACACAAACCTGGAGTACAACAAGCAAAGCAAACTGTTCAGACAAGCAGCTTCTTTTTGTATGTGTAATTTTTCATCATTCTGATCTTGAGCTGCACTCAAAAAGCCATCATCTCTAGATTACTAAGTCACTTATCACACCACCAGCTGTTAAAGCCCTGCTTCTGCTGTGATGTGCCTCCTGAGCACAGCCCACGCTTTGAAATTAAATTATCTGCAGCCTTTCTAGCCACTGTTATCATTTTAACAGCCTGAACAAAATATACCAGTATCACAGCATGCAAGATATGAGGGTACCTTGTCCCCAGAGGAAAATAGCAGATAATACACAGGTATAAAATATGCTATACAGTTGATCTTGTGTTATCAAAATTTAGTATTCACTTGATGCTTCATCCTGGAGAGATAAATTTGAAGACATTAAGCCTGCTGGATAATCATCCATTAACAAAAAAGATGACTTCACGCACTGTCTGCTGCCAAGATGTTCAACAGGATTAATAAATACAGAATTTATATAGAAAAGGTGCTGCGGTCCAGGCTGCTGCTTCTTTTAACAAAGATGATAATGGCTATATGTTAAACCTACTGCAATATTAATACTGAGGGCAGAGAGGGTCATTGGTAGGAGTGGACACACAAGAGAAAACTAATAAATCAACTGATCCTGGAGCACATGTAAAATTATGAAGTCTGACCACACTACCTTAACTGCGGTGTGGTTTAAAAGAACAACTGAATAAATTTTAACTTGCTGGATTTACGGGACAAGGACTGACCAAATAAAAAAGCAGTTAATAAAAATGTACACAAATTACCATGTTAAGGAGAGTCATCACTGAATGCTGTCTTTGCTTATTAACTATGAGAACAGAAAAGTGATGTTTCCAGAGAATGGGATGGCTATGAAATCACAAAGATGTCAAACTATTAAAATCTGAAAAATCTGATCAGGTTATAATCTTGAAAACATAACGCTTCTAACAGTAGCTATCACTGCCCCTAAATAAAAAAAAAAAGAATGATACTGTGGTGAAACACAAGCAAACTGAAAAGAAGGAAGGCCCTCAAAGGTTCATCTATGATGAGACTAACCTCCAGATTGTGTTCAAAGTGGCTGAGAGAGCCAAGTGGGTTTCTAGAGTGCAGATCATCCAGGTATTCTCTGTATGACTTCTCCTCTTTCCTCAACAGGCTCTCTCGTGTCATCTCATAATTCCAGGACGGTCGTCGTGGGAAACCAAGTCCTGGAGGTGAATAATCAAGTTTCAGTGTATCAAACAGTGACCCGCTCCATTAACACAGCCTGCTCATCTGGCTTCATTTGAAACAGTCATGTGAAAAACCAGGCAGACCTTTCTCTGAGGGGTAGATGTCATGGATCTCTGTCTCAAGTTCTTTGTCTGAGACAGGCTGCAGCACCTTCTCTCTGGCTAGCTTCTTCCTCTTTTCCACCTCCTCTTTACTTTCTTTCTCAAAGTGAAGTCGGTACCTGAAGGAGCATTATGGGGGGGGGGGGTTATCAAAACAGCTTCTTTAATCATTTCTCTAACAATTGTCAAATCTAAAGGACCGATGACCTGGCAATTACATTAATTATTTTTTTTCTTTAGCACAACTCTAGGTCACACCGAAGTGCACTGAAATAAAATCCCTTAATGGGAGAACTGAATACCTGGTCTCATACTCTTACTATCATCACACTCCACATTATTGCTCTAATTAATTATTAAAGACTACCCTGAAGCAGATTTTCTGATCGTTCAACCTTCTTTTCACTGCACCGGAAATTGCATTTCATAAAAAAGTCCCCAAAACAGCTTATTTATAGAATATTACTTAAAAAACCACAGAAACAGACAAAAACATGAGTATAAGCAAAGCATCAAAAGCATGGAAAACCAAAACATTATACACTATTAGTGTCATAGCACAACACAAACAAAACAATGGCAGTTAACTTCATTAAATAGGCACATGTGGGTGAAATTTAAGTACCCACATTTCTAAAAATATATAGTTTTAAGTTTAGGTTTAAATTAGTTCTAACAAGAGTAACATCTACGGTAAATTAAGGGTAAAGGTAAATTTAAGTGTAGATGCTATAAGTGCAAAGTTTGTAACAGGGACATGGCATGATTAAGACAGAACTGCTGAAAAAATATGAAAGGATTTAGTAGAGAAGTGGGTGCTGGGGAGGTTGGACCAGTAAGTGGCCAATGGTAATTTGGAGCCAGTGCATTAGAAGACACCTAAGGCAGAGCATGTATTTAACTCAACAGAATCCTTTTAATAAATAAAACTACAACAAATCAATGTAAGTAATAGTATTTATGCTGAAAACTTACCTGTTGGGGTCATATCTACCTTCTCTGCTAAAGGGCTGTTGATTTATTCTCCTAATATCAGTGGTTTCACTGTCTGATGTGTCAGACTGTCGCTCTCCTCGCTCAATACTGGCATTGCGGCTGCTTGGCCCTGATCCTGTGTCACCTAGAAGTCGAGGCAAAAGTCAGGAGTCACAGTCAAACACAGACATATATCACACGCCTGCAAGTTTCCTTTAATCGAAGAAACAGAGTATCTTTTGTTTTCTAATTAAAAATAAACAAAATTATTAACCCCTTATGAAAATGTCCTTTTTAAAGTATTTTGCAAGTGCTGTTGAACAGAGCAAAGAATCTTGAACACTGCTTTGCCAAACGTCCTTGTTTTGTTTTGGATGGTTACATCATTTTACATTGGACACAAACAAAATTATTTCACAAAAAAAAAACAAAAAAAAAAACAACTGTAGTAGTTTGTTGCTGATTTCATCAAGTCTCAGACGTCTCCTGAGGAATACCAGTCCCTTCTTCTTTGGTCAATCTCTCAAGCTGTTCCAGATTTGATGGTCCTCTGGCATGGACCTTGGTCTTTAGTTCACCCCACAAATTTCCAATGGGAATCAAGTAAGGGCTTTGTGCAGGCCAGTCAATACTGTTCACTTTGGCTTTCTGGAGGTTGTTCTTCACCAGGAGGCATGTATGTTTTGGGTCACTGATGTGTTGGAAGACAAAGCTACGACAGAGACCCAGTTTAGCTGCTGACTGCTTGAGGTTTTCTTTCAAAATCTTCACATATCCTTCTTTTGTTACGATTCCTTCCACATTTACAAGGACGTGCTTCCAGTATTCATAATCCTTCTCCAGGTTGTCCTTAGCATACTTCTGTCTGGCTTGAAGGGGTCTCTTCTGCCAAAGGGGAGTTTTTTTTGGTCTGTAACCTCACAGTCCATTCCTATGCAGGGCTCAAGCGATTGCCTTTTTTGAGACTACAATTCCTGACTTGGCTAAGTCATTCAGTATTGTCATAACAGTTGTTCTGGGGTCATTAGACATATCTCTCACTAGTTTACTTTGCAGAGTCTTTGAAAACTTTCTCTATCTACCTCTGACTTGTTCTATACTGGGTGGCTGTCCTTCTTGAAGATACTTTTCACCCCAGTTCTTGACACTTGGAAAAACTGTGATAACTTTTTATATCCTTCTTCTGCTTTGAGAGCATTAACAATTATTTTTCTCAATCCTTGACTGATTTCTCTCATCTTTGCCATGATGCATTCTAAAGTGACAGCTCACACCTTTACTGAAGATTTTATAATGTGTGTAAATTGGAAGATAACATTCAGTTTAAGCTTAATTTTACAAGCTTTGAGCATTAAAAAATTAAAGCACATCAATCATAGCAGTGGTTTGTGCTGTGGCGCAACAAAAGGGTCATTTCTAAAGGGGGTAATAATTTTGTTTCCTTGAAAAATAACATCAGCATCCAAATAAAACTTGCTTGCTCTGTTTAATAGCACTTGGGAAATACTTTTTTAAAGTGTGTTTTTCATATGGGAGCTAATATTTTTAACCTCATTTGTAAATCCTGTGCATTGTCTCATACAAACTTATATCCCAGAAAAATACTGATTGCTTTACAATTGAAAAGGCTGACATTCATGGGAATGGACACCAAAAAGTTTTAACTGTCTAAGTTAACAACCCAAAACAAAAACTTGTTTTAGATTGTCTTGACAGCTTGCTATTTTATGACTTGAATTAAATGGCTTTACATTCCCCATCACTAACCTCATAAAGGAATAAACAAACATATGACTTAAACTTCTTTCATATTTCACTTCTCTATTTGAACAAATCTAAATGGGTTAATATGGATGAAACATGCTTTGTGTGTTGAAAGAGGACAGGATTTGACTTAAAAATTAATTTCATAAATACTAAATTCAATGGACCATTCTTATTGTATGAACTAATAATTCCACCAAGTATTCATGCCTCGAACTATAAGTGGATCTGAACTCAATTTGTTTTAAAAAAAAGTTTTGCTGATGGTAAACAAGTCAATCACACATCCATGAATTCCGTGTTTAATCGCTGAGTCCCGTGTAAGCCCATGCCTGATTTTACTCTCACTAGGACAGTAAAAATCTTTGGCCAACACCGTCAAGCAAGGGGTGTTTTGAAATTAACAGTAGGTGACATTAGACGTCGCGATGCCGTGCAAGGTAAGCATTCAATCTTATCGGGTCAAGAGGTTAAAAATCAACGTTATGCCGTTTAAGGCTTAGGCAACTTCACATTGCGTTTGCCTGTTCTGTCAAGTTCGAAGCAAAGTTATATTACACTGCTTGTTACTGACGCTAACAGCCAACATGGAGGCTTTGTAACGAGCTAAAAGTATTCTGATGCTCTACTCTTACATAATCAGACACAACGGTGAACCAAAACAGCAAGCTGCTTCACTAACGTTGCATCTGGCTGTGCTGCACAAACCGTTAGCTAACAACTAACGCTAGCATGTTAACGCTAATAGCATATGCGGTTACCTCTCTTTCTCTCCCGTTTGACTTGTAGCTGTTTCTTCTTCTGTTTGTTGCTGAATGGCTTCTTCCTTGGCATACTTAAAATAAGCTGGTGAATTAATTTTATAAAATAAACCGCTATCTCGTTGACGTTATTTACATGGGTGAAGTTTCTCGACTCCTACACTTTTCAGTGCATTTCAGTGACGCCATATCCACTGCAGACTGCAGAGAATGGTGGACGATACCAATTTCAGTGCTCGCACTCCGTGAAAGGTTTAACACAGGACTGATACTCTCGAACAGAGAGTCCTGTTTAAAAAAGAATAACATAACTGGCTGACGGGCTCATCCCCTGTATACGGAATAATTTAAAAATACCGAGAACATACAAGTGAAACTGTCACTAAACCCCTTCCTCTGTAATGGTACAGTCCATTTTTGTAAACACCCCACTCTTTGCACATTCCAGCAGAGCAGACGTGCTTAAAACAATAAATTCACATGGGTGCACAGTAGCAACATTAAGACCATTCAACGTTACAAAAGTTTACAATTTATAACACAAAACTTGGCAACTAAATAAAAAATGAATTTTAAATTCAATTAATGCAATGCCTAAATTGTCTTTACATCTCTAAATTTCAGGTTTCCCCAGTTTTAACGTTTTTATAAATACTTCATTCCAATAATGTGACAAGTAAATTATAATCTAAAGTCATTTTGGCACATGAGGAAAACATTTTATAAAGAATTTGCTGAATCCAACACAAATGAACATTTCTGATGGGTTTATTACATTTTAAGCTCATAAAGAAAAAAAAAACAATGGCATGTGGTATGTGCATGAAGATGTGGTATACAAGTTGTTATGAAAGTATAGCAACAACATTTTTGGATAACATTACTCTAACGACAGACACAAAGCAGTACAATAGGAAAACATGAAATGTGAACTGTTTACACCTTTGCCTAAAGACTATGTGAATGCATGTGAACAGGTCTAAAAAGATTATATGGATTATCTCATCCTATAATCAAACAGTCATACTTTATAAACTGGTTGTATATACTCATATATACTAGATACCTATTTGTCTTTTCTGAAAAGTAAATAACATTGATGTCCCTTTTTTGTTTTAACAGTATTAATAGCAGACATTTATTTTACAGCGTTCCAGAGGTTTAAACACTCATGTAAAAAAGCAAAAAAAACAAAAACAAAAACAAAACAAAACACTGAAAGTCTCTGTAAGAAAGTATAAAAATTTACCTTCACAGTCAACTGCCAGTTTTCTTGAACAGGGAGGCCATAAACTGATTTGACAGAAGTATTTGGAAGAACAGGATGTGGTAAAACAATAAAGACAAGCACCACCCCTTGAGTCTCTTCCTTATCATAAAACCCATCACTGTGATGGACTGAAATATACTTTATTGCAGCTTTTCATGCGTTTTCTATTCTGACAGGAACAGCTGAGCAATGGGGGGAAAATTAATGGCAGAAAAAAGAGAAAACCCAGTGGAAAAAAACAAACAAACTAGGGCTGCAAGCAGCACTGATCAGGCCCTCGCTCCTTCGCGCACTTCAGAATTTGGTGTACAATGGGCTTGTGGCATAGCTGCTAAATGCATTGTTTTAGAGACATCTTTCAAACACAAAAAGTCTAAGATTCTCTGATGTGTATTGTCCATTACAGCCAACATGAAACATCAAAAACAGTGTAGCCGATTAAAGCATGTAATAAAAATATTGCTTTGTCTTAATAAAGGTGGGCCATTGAAATATGCAATATTTCCAGTTATGACAGCACTGAGTCAATTCGTAGCCATAACCTGTCTAACAGCTAGGTCTTATTCCACATAAACAAAGCAGCAGCAAATCTTCTACCTGCAGTTCAAATTTCAAAAGGATCAGAAGACTCCCTGAAGTTTATTCTAGAAGGATCCCAAGAAATAGTTTCATTTTTCTTTTCTTTTAAAATTCTTTTCAATTTGTTTTTAAAAATTAAAATGCCAGATTTCCTGTGATTTGGTGACATGAGTCAAGAGGCTTTTTATGGGTCCTGTTATGCTGAATATGTGTACAAATTTTCAAATATTTAGGATGTATGGGGTTTTTGGGGCTGATTTTTTAAACAGTTGATAGGAGGAACCACTAAGCCGTTGAGACGCATCCACAGACTAAACCCATGTAACTTTCAATTTTTTTTCCACTGTGTTTATTCCGACCAGTTTTCATGGCAGTACAAGCCCTTTGGAGCTCTTCAAAACCCTTCAAAAGACTACTTCCTCTTTCATGGTGACTAATGGGTCACCATGGCAACAGATTTGAGGCAATAGATTAGTGTCAGACCTGTTGGCTTGAAAATATGTACCATGGGAACACTTAAAGGATGTTTCACACCAATTTTGTGGCAGATTTGGTCAACTTTGCAGGAGCTGCATTCATTTATTTGGAACAAAGTCTGTTTCTGTGTCACTTTGGGACATGAAAGTTAGATGAGTTACCATGGCCACACCCTTCGAGTTTTGTACATGAGCCTCAGAACTTTTCTTCACAAAGGTCTCTTCTAGCAGGCAACTCAGTTTTGAGTCAATCAGAAGAATGCTTTCAGAGGAGATACTCCTGGAAGAACACCTGGAAATGGCTAGGGTTGACCAATGTTGTTACAAAAAATAAAGATGGTGGACTTTCTGTTGACATGGCGATATGGGTCCAAGAGGCTTTTTTTTTGTAGGTCCTGGCAAGAGACATATACCTTCCCAATTTCAAAATCATAGGTTGAACTTGCTGCTGGGGCCCATTTTTAACATTTTCCTAGGGGGTGCAACTGAGCCAATAAGCCACACTTACCAACAAAATTTATATTAATGACCTTGTTCATGCACTTAGAATTTTATAAACCAAGTTTCATGGCTGTATTATCCTTTTTACCACTTGATAAAACTACTTCCTGTTTCATGGCAATCAAAAAATCACCATGGTCACAGTGTTGGTCATGGTCTTCATAGTGGTGCAAAGTAAAGGTCTTTGGATGTTTCTGAGCAAATCTGAGTGAGATTTGATCAACCATATAGGAATCATGGTTGATTACAAAGAAGCAGTAACTTTCTATTACCAGTAAGTGATGCTGTGACTAACTCCAAAATTTCAAATGCAGATGTGTTCAGGATGAAACTATTATTGTGGACATAACATTTTATAAAGATATGATCAAAAACAGCTGACATATAGCAGTTTGAACTTTTATGGTGAGGCATCAAGCCCAAAACATAGTTCGCCGTGTCGGCACATCTACGCCCTCTGACAAAAAAATCACCACTTTTGCTTCACATCCAGACTAATGTCTTGAGGGTTTACCCAGTAAATTTAATGAGGAAATAATCAAAACATTAGGAGAAATAGCTCTGAAAGTAAAAATGTATTTCCTGGGTGGCACTATGATCTGCAAGAAATATTACCACATAAGTGTGTTGGGTCTGAAGCCTCATAATACATTAATAATTTTATTCAGTTAGAACTATGCACAGCTGAGTTATAAGCAATTTCCTTTTTCCTTAAAAATATGCAAATTTTAGGGCTCATCATGGCCACACTCTGAGTTTTGTACAAAAGTTGCATAACTTTTGTTGAGTCTCTTCTAGCTAGAAAACAAATTTTACATAGTTCTGATGAAAGCTGTCTGACAAGTTAATCCCAGAAGGACCACAGGGAATGGCAAACTTTTACACATTTTTTCAATATGGCGGACTTCCTGTTGGGAATTCCCAATGACTATAAGAGACATTTTGTGCGTAATAAGAAGCTGTATATGCGTACCAAATTTCATTCCTGTAGGTGAAACAGTGTCTAGAGGTGGTATTTTTTTGTGAGTTTAGGGGGCACTTTTGAGCCAATTTCACACACACATATTGGGGACCTATAAAATACCAAATTTTCCAGCAGGCCTCATGTCCACGCCAATTTTAATGAGTTTTCGTGCATGTTCAGATACCCAAAAGTCCAGCCAAATGTACAAAATAATTATAACAATCCTAAGGATTTCAATTCAATAGGGTCCTCGCACCCCCTGTGCTTGGGTCCTAAAAACACTATCATCTTCAGTTAACTGTGTCACAACACGGTTTATCCTGTCAGTCTCAACCCATCGTTCAGGCACAGTCATTTCTGTTGTAAAGTTCTTCTATCATTTTATTATTGCTTTTTTCTTCATCCTCCATATTTAGAATCAATATGCAACTTCCCCAACCAAAATACTTATCCTTTCATAAATCTCTACGAGTTGAGGTGCTCCACTTGAATGGTAGATGCTGACACAGTAAGACAGAGGTTCTTGTGGGAAGTAATGTCCGCTACACTGACTGGTTTGTACTGGATGTCACTGGCAGAGACTGTTTTATACTGGTGCAGGTCAAATGGACAGGAGATGCTCCCTGTCTGGGGGTAGCTGCCCTGGCTCTGCCCCTGCTGGCCTCCACCGGCTCCTCCGCTCCCAGCTCCCCCTGGTTGGCTCGATCCTCCTTCTGCGCTCTCTACCTGGCCCTGAGCTGCAGCCTGACCCTGGGCTTGGCTTTGGTTCTGGTTCTGTTGTGTTGCGGGTGCACTCAACTGGTCTGGGTTGTGTTTCTCCATGTGTTTCACCAGATACGTCTCCTGAGATGAAGGGAGGATAGGTAGAGGGGAAACAGTGGACATGTGACTACACGGTGTAAAGTAGCTGCCAGCTGTCTGATGCCAGAGAGGCGACTCATAGTGTTTCATGTAGTAATGCTCTTCAGAAATGGACATTGGTCTTACTGAGGTGTAAGTGCGGTTGCAGAGTCCACAGGAGTAGATCCTTGCATGTTTGACAGTGTGTGTGGACATGTGCACCTCCAAACTTGCTGAATCTACATATCCTTTATTGCAGTTTGTGCACTTGTAGGGCTTGTCCTTGTTATGTTGACGCCGGTGAGACTGGGGAAAAAAATGATAAATGTAAAGAAAAAAGTTTTACAGTACATAGCCCTGAGGGACATAACACACTATGCAAACACACAGTATTATATACAAAACTTTCACACCTGTAAATTTGAAAGTTGTGTGAAGGATTTCTCACAGCCTGGATGTGAACACTTGTACGGTCGATCTCCTGTGTGAATCCTGGATGAAAAAACAAAGCCACATGCATGTACAAACACAAACTCCTAGCTCTTTCATGGTGACTTTAGTGAGCAAAGAAAGACACTGAGGCAAACAAGAAACCCAAAACCAGTGATTGACTTACCTGTTGTGCTGCTGAAGGTGACTGAGCTGTCTGAAGCTCTTTTGGCAGAACGAGCAGGAGTAAGGTTTCACTCCGGTGTGGATGCGGACATGTTGGGCCAGATAGCTGGAGTTGGCAAATGATTTGGTACAATGTGGACACTTGTGAGGCTTTGACTCTGTGTGGTTCCTGATGAGGGCATACAGAGAGAGAGAGAGAGCGAGAGAGAGAATGAAAGAGAAAGAGAATGACAGGTTGTAGTGGTATACTGAGAAACAACAACTAGAAATGTATATGACATATTCAAAATAAATGTCTCAATTTATAGAAACCTGTCAGAAAGGCTACTCTATGCAAGTCAAGTGCAGATTTAAGCACAAAAATATTTTAGAAAAGTAAGACGACAAAAAATATTTTACATATTTTCAAAAAATTTGCCACTATTGTATCAGTGATAAATTATTTAAAGCATTAAAGGTCACATATTTCCCCCTTTTAAGACAAGTTTATATTGGTCTCAGAGGTCCGTAAAACATGCCTTTGAAGTCTGTTGCTGAAAAATCACTCTAGTACAGATTTTTGCATGTCTAAAACCCCCCCTCTGTTTCAGCCCTGCTCAGAATGAGCTGTTTCTGTGTCTGTGACTTTAAAAGTGAATGAGCTGTCTGACTCCGCCCCTCTCAGAAAATGGATATGGCTTAATGGATGTGGCTCTCCTGATCCAGAACTTTCTTGTAAGCAGGGAGGGCCAACTGAAGCTGGGGGCCGGGCTAACTCCCCAAATGACATAATGAGGGGAAAATCTGAGTAATCTAGTTTTAGCACACATTTTCTGAAATGTGGGTGGGGGGGTTCTGGTACTTAAGGGGGTTCTGGACAGGCCAGGGGTACATATTTTGTCAGAAAAGTCTGAAAAGTGATTTTTGCATAATATGTGACCTTTAATGAAAACTTCAAAATTTCACATAGTTACAAAAGTGGCAAAAAAGAACGAAGTAACTGACTTTGTCCTTTTATTTGTGTCCATTCACTCTGGATTATTTGGGTGTACAAAAAGATATTTTCAAATCCCTGTAAAGTGAAATCCAAACTTTGTGTCGTAACACTCAAGATATGTTGGTTGCTGTTAAAATGTGAAAACACTGAGGTCTAATGTGTGACTTCAGACCGTTTACTTCTTTCCTGGCTTGGTTTTATTTGAGCGGGGCAAATATCTTAGCCCATGACATCACCAATATTGATGGGGAATTACCCCACAACAATGATATAAAATCACAGAGCAGTTCATCTTAGTACAGTCTGTTGTTAGCTAATGTCACTGCCTTCATATAAAGTTTTTGTGAGGTAAATTTCTCAAATCTATCAGCTATGGTGGCTTATAGATCATTAGAAGTATCATCACATGGAGATTTGTGCCAGAAAACAGTAAATTTTATCCCCAATTTCTGTCTCACGGGTCTGGCACAGCCAGTCAGCTGTGCTCTGATCAGAAGCTTTTTTTTTTATTTGAGAGGATAGTTTTTCTTGTGAGTGGGCATGGCTTTAGCTCATTCAACAATACGCTTACAACATCATAAAGCATACTGTACTGCCTAATTTTTCATAATTTTGCAGCTTAATTTTTATACACTTAAAGATGTTTTTCATGACTGAAATTTTTCCTAGTGGTTTATAATACAGTGGCCTGTCATACAACAAACCTAAAGTAAAGATTTTTTTCACTTTACTGGGACTTTAAATGTAATATTTTTCTAAAAGGGTTCAATAAATTAGCCAATCTAGTTCAACATGCCTCCACAAGTGACGGCAAATTATTTTGATGACAGCCAAAAGAACAGCAACAGGACAGCTACAATACAATGACTGCAGAGAGCAGAAAAGCAAAGCATGGTAACAAAGGATTTCTGCGGCACACTGACATTCAATGGAGAAAGCAAGAAAAAACAAACTTTACCAAAAATAACATAACAGTTTGGATGGGGAAGCACAATGGAAAAGAGTCTGCTCTTTAACATTTATTTCTACTTTTGAATGGTTGTGTGGTGTGTGTTTGGGAAGCCCTGGCAAAAGAAATGACAGAACATGCAGACAAAAGAAAAACATGAAGCGGAAAATGCAAAGCAAGCTGCACAGAGAGAAGCATAAGCACAAATGAAAAGAAAGGGCAAAGTATTCTCTTTGTATCAATTAGTAGAGCATGCTGATTAAAGTTTAAATGATGGAAAAACTTCTCATGGACAAAGTCTGAACTTAAAAAGATGTCATTTGAATTCCACTTCTCTTGAAAGGTCACTTCTGGATGGAGCTGGTAGCAAGCCAACATTTACATGGCAATGAAATATGCATCTGCACAGCACTCAACCTCTTCCCCGGGAGGAAGAAAACGAAGAAGACAGGAGTCTGGGCTTCTAAAGTCACTTTGCAGTTTAAGTCAAAAGGACAGGGGGTGTGGGGTTGGTAGCGGGGAGGGTCTGCAGTACCGTGTGTGCTGCTGTAAATGACTGAGCTGCCTGAAAGATTTCTGGCAGTAGGAGCAGGTGTAAGGCTTGGCCCCGCTGTGGATGCGGATGTGCTGGGCCAGGTAGCTGGAGTTGGCGAATGACTTGGCGCAGTGAGGACACTTGTGAGGTTTGGCCTCTGTGTGCAACTTGGAGTGGATCTGCATGTCAGACTTATTGAGGAAGGTCGCCGCACACATCCGGCACCTACAGGCGAAGAGACACAGAATTGGGGGAGGGGTGGACAGCATGGAAAGAACAAGAAGACGGGAGAGGGGTGCATGTATAGAAAAGTAGACAGAGGAAAGGAAGTTGGAAAAGGAGGAAAAAACAAGATGAAAGGGAGCAGGGAATGAAGCATTGAGCCACAGAAAGAAATGAGATATAACAGAAAATGAAATGTACAATAAAAGGTAAAATGGATAAGATAAATCAAAGCAGAAAAGAAAAGGAGAAGGGGTGATAAAATGTAAGAGACATGTAATGAAAGGGGAGGTTGTAAGGATAGGTTCATTTACTTGAAAAAAGAAAAGGAGTAGTCCACAAGAGTGCTTGAGAGCTTACAACTCCAAGAGCATGCTTCACAAAGACAAAGAGGACAGCAGCGGCCAGGTAGCAATACATGTCCTGTGTGCGAAGAAGCAGAGTGCATCTGGGAAGCACTGATGTATTTGTAGTACAAATACATTAAGAGAAGGAATCAACTGTCCTCTACAGAAGCAGGCATGTTCTGTCACAACATGCAGTGAAAAGAAGCTAGAGGAGTGCATGTCAGTGTGTGTCAAATGCTTACATCAAGCCAGCATAGTTCATCTACACAAGCTTTCTGTTTAAAGGCTTTTTTATCAGGACACAGAGCAACAGGTGTGCATACATTCCATAGCTAGGGTAAAGGAGAAACAGACACACAGCAGATGGAGACACTGTACCTGTAGGTTTTAGTGCTATCTTTTGTACAGTGGTCCTCCTCTTCATTGGACAGGTCGTATGGATCTCCAGGATGCTGTTGCAAAGATGCAACCTGGCAAAACAATAGTCAAAGTTAATTTGATGACATATTCATGATTTATTTTGAAATAATCTACCTTCCTGCATGGCAACTTAAATTGTGTTCAGTCAAGTCTACAACATGAAGCATACAGCAGCAGTGTAGCTCTTTTCAGTATCATCTCATTTCAAGCTCTTAGCCTGTGGTAATGTTTAAAGTTGAGAAGTACTAATGTTTCGTCAGTGGTCTCTTTCTCTAGAGTCATATTGTTAGTGTTTACCACTGCTGGTCACTTTTCAATCAAACCAAAATTTCACGAAGTTTATTTACTTAATAGCAGAGGAGGAAAAAGTAAGTAAAATTAAAAGCACTGGTCTATAAATATTCTCAAGCAAAAGAAAGAAGTTTTTTATTTAAAGTATACTTTAAGTACTGAGTAGCTGCTAAGGAGTTGTACAGTTAAATATGATCTTTCCTTACTGGCAAGAACAACAAACGAACAGATCTCAAACTAGGTCATCAGGTAAAGTCACAACTCTAAAGAAACAACAATTGGCAGTGTTGTTAAAGCCACAAATATTTTCCAGTATGACAGCACTGCAGTAACTCTTGAAAATCTGTGGTAAGGTGAATGTCCTCTGGAAAGTACAAAGCAGAGAGTTAACCTCATAGCGAGGCAATTCATACCGATAAAGAATACACACCACACCACGTTCCAAATTATTACGCAAATTATGTTCTCTTATTTTCCTAAATATTAATGCAAATGGCAGAGTATTTTTCAAGTCATCGGCCATTAGAGCATAATTCAAATGTTTTTGAACAAACTTCATAATGATAACCATTATCTTTTTTTAAAATAAAAACATCAAAATGCACTGTTCCACATTATTACGCACAACAAAGTTTAAAAAAGATTTTATAGGTTGTAAAGAACTGAAAATAGTCATTTGTTGAATTTGCAGCATTAGGAGGTCATATTTACTGAAATCAAAAGCTATTTCAATCAAAAACATCAAAACAGGCTAAGTTACATGTTAACAAAGGACCTCTTCTTTGATATCAACTTCACAATTCTTGCATCAATTGAACTTGTGAGTTTTTGGAGAGTTTCTGCTTGAATTTCTTTGCCTGATGTCAGAATAGCCTCCCAGAGCTGCTGTTTTGATGTGAACTGCCTCCCACCCTTATAGAGCTTTTGCTTTAAGATGCTCCAAAGGTTCTCAATAGGGTTGAGGTCAGGGGAGGATGGGGGCCACACCATGAGTTTTTCTCCTTTTATGCCCATAGCAGCCAATGACACAGAGGTATTCTTTGCAGCATGAGATGGAGCATTGTCATGCATGAAGAAAATTTAGCTATAGAAGGCACGGTTCTTCTTTTTGTACCATGGTCAGTCAGAAATTTTATATACTTTGCCGAGGTCATTTTCCCACCTTCAGGGACTCTAAGGGGCCTACCAGCTCCCTCCTCATGCTTCCGGCCCAGAGCATGACTCTGCCACCTCCTTCCCGACGTCACAGCCTTGTTGGGACATTGTGGCCATCCACCAACCATCCACTACTCCTCCATCTGGACCGTAGAGGGTTGCACAGCACTCATCAGTAAACAAGACTGTTTGAAAATGAGTCTTTGTGTATTTCTGGGCCCACTGCAACCGTTTCTGCTTGTGAACATTGGACTGGCCGAATACTAGGTTTATACATGACCGCAAGCCTCTGGAGGATCCTACACCTTGAGGTTTGTGGGACTCCAGAGGCACCAGCAGCTTCAAATACCTGTTTGCTGCTTTGTAATGGCATTTTAGCAGCTGCTCTCTTAATCTGATGAATTTGTTCGTCAGAAACCTTCCTCATTATGTCTTTATCTGCACGAACCCGTTTGTGCTCTGAATCAGCCACAAATTTCTTCACAGTACGCTGATCATGCTTAATTTTTTCATGAAATATCTAAAGTTTCCATTCCTTGTCCAAGGCATTACACTATTTGACACTTTTTGGCAGAGAGAGATCCTTTTTCTTTTCCATGTTGCTGAAATCTGTGGCCTGCTTAATAATGTGGAACATCCTTCTTAAGTAGTTTTTTTTTAAATTGGGTTCACCTAGCAAACTAATTATCAAAGGTGTCTGAGATTGATTGCAGTGATCCAGAGAGCCCTGAGACACAATGCCATCCATGAGTTGAATTAAAAAAAAATAAAAAATTTGAATGTTTATGACACTGAAATCCAATTTGCATAATAATTTTGAACACGGTGTATGTATCCTTTAGGGACACTTAAAGCCACAGGAAGGAACTCTAACTCAGTGGATAACTTGTTTATAATAAAATTTATAATAACAAAAACAACAACAATCTACCAAACACATTACCAGAAGAACTCCAGCAGGGATCACTGTACAACAGGCAACAACCCAACTAGGGCTGCAGCAATAGATTATTTTTGTAATCAAGTACTCTATCGATTCTTTGGGCAATTAATCAAGTACTCTTATAAGAAATATTGCATTTTTTTAATCAGTCACTTTTGCTTTTTCAAAGAAGTAGTACCAGACAAATGAGAAAAGAAGCTGGGTCCATTAAATGTACTACTTCTTTATTAAAAACTGGTATTAACAGGTTCTCCAAAGAAAATATATTCTACAAAGTGCAGTTAAGTTCTGATGACAGTTTACATTTCTTAAAGTTACATGGAAAGGAAGTTAAATAATGACATTAGATTATGCCATATTTGGGGTTTTAGGGATCCTCTCCCAGGAAATTCTGGGTGCCAACACTTAATTTCTTCTATAATAGTTTATTTTTATTTTCCAATTTGTCATTAAAGTAAAGGGACACTTAATCATTTTAACATCCTATACTTTATGCATAATTGTAATATTTCACATTATAGCAAGAATGAAGTTCCATCATTCAGAGAGGGAAAGCACCAAAACAGGACTTTAATCGTGAAGCCTGTCTTCTGTTAAACCGTCGGGTCAATCAGAGAAGTTTATGAAATTTCCTGAAGTCTGCTGACACAAACTGAGAGCTGTCTCACCCCAGCGAGTCATGCAGGCGAGATAAACTTGGAGATCTGCGTAGGTTCACCGGTGCAGGCGTAGTGCCATATTTGCCATAAAGCCACGACCAGTGGATGCGTTAAAAACACAGGACAAGTGCCTGTCAACATCACTGCATCATCTTCTCCCTCCCTCATTATCAAACAATGGGTCTTGACTTTTTTGGATGTTATCTATCTGGAGTTATCTACAGCTCGTATAAATGGAGCTGGAGAGACTAGTCTACATAGCTGGTGCTCTGCAGCCAACTCTCTAAAAGAGCTTTTGAAGTGAATTCTTTTTTAATAACTTATCTGTTCTGAGCAATTTTATTTTCCTGTTACCCCACAAGGTCCATGGTATGAATGTGGAGACAAAGATACTTGTACATCTCTGCTAGAAAATTTGTGCTGGAAAGGTCGGAGCTGTGTAGTACACTTGCTATAACCTGGTATAAAACATAAGTTGTCATATGTCTTTCTACATTGCTACTTATTAATCCTTGTACACATAAGGAACAGGTTTTTTTTTCTGGGATGGGGGTGTTTCTTCATATGCTTATTTTTTCTGTATGTTTGTTATTGATATTATTTCTGTTATATATTGTAATTTGTTAAAATCTAATAAAAATTTGATCACAAAAAACAAAACAAAAAAAAAACATCACTGCGTCATCTTCTCTTCCCTCGGGATTTTCACACCTCAAATTATGCATGTTAGGTTAGTAACAGTGAAAACAAGTGCATTGTGCCACACAAATAGCTGTTCGTGCGCAACACACAGGCTACAGCATGGGCGTATATGGATACATGAGTGATTTAAGCGAAGCCTCGAGGCAGATAATATGCCTTGAGGAAATTTTTGATTCAAATCACCCCAATAATTCGAGGAATTGTTTCAGCCCTAAACCAAACACAATTTAACACATATGAAACACATCTAAAATCTCCGCCCAAGGACATGATGGGGAACTTTGTCCACACATCCCTCCGAATTTAGTCAATTGACTCTACAAAGTTAAACTAACACTGGTGTATCAACACTGTCAAATAGCTTCAACATCGATTTCTGATTTTTTCTGGTATGTGTTGCTATGTATCCCAGCACTTGCTCACACAGTGAATGGGTGCAAACAGCCATGTCAGGTCATGTGCAACGGATGATTAATATTTCCATTTTCACTTAACATGTTATACTAGTATATAGGCTGCATGGGTATATCAAACATATCCAAATTTAAAATTCAAAAATGATATTTAAAGTTTCTTATAGGCTAAATTTAGAATTATAAACCATTACTCTCCTTGAAATCTTACCTGTGCCCCAGCTGTCAGATGAGCGAGTATTATTGTTTCATTTCCCGTTCCATCCCCAGTGCCTTCCCTGACCATTGTCATCTTCTTCTTCCTGCCCCGTTTGGAGGGTGCTGGCATCACGACTACATGGGTCGGTCCATCACCTTCTTTTTTGTCTACAAATGAATCAAAAGCCACTGGTTACAAAGAGATCATCTTAAGGTAAACAGAAAGAGGCCAGTACACAAGAAATGTCTTGGTGCATATTCTTATATTCTAAATCAGAGTATCAGAGAAAACTCAAGCTATTTCTTGTTATATTTCACAGTCCTTAAAAATGTTGTTAGAAAGACTTTCCTATCTAGAAAAGCACAAGCACAACAATAAGTTACAGGGATATCTGACATTTTACTTTGCATATGAAAGATGTTTTTAAGGAAACTGAGTTATTAAAAAAGCACAATTAGTTACTGGCACAGCCCGGCTGAGAAATAAAATATTAGTTGTTCATTTTCATGTTTTCTTTCTTTCCAACTCCTGGGAACACTCTGTGATTTGAAAAGAAGAAAGCTGGGCTCTTGCTTTTAGATTTTATATAGAGCAATATTATCTATCATGTCAAGACAACAGGATAGATCATGTTTAAAATCTCTAAAAACATGATTTAGAGAATTGGGCTCTTTTTTGGTTTTGGTTCTGCTGATCCTTGAAGCATCAAATTGTTAGTCCTACAGAATCATATAAATACACAATGATACACTTAATGCTAAATGACAATTCTGATTGCATGTGTTGTAAGATTTATAGAGTTCCACTATTACATACTATTTTTTAAACCAAAGATTGGAATAATATATATTAAAAACAAACAAAAAAACAAAAACAATAAAACAAATGAGAAATAACAGCAACAACAGGTTCCCGAAAACAAAAAATGACCTTTACATATTTAGGTAAATAGCACACTAACACACTGTGTTAACATTGGAAATGTATTGTGGATACTTTTAAGAAAAATCAGACGAAACATAAGGAAATATGCAGGTTTTACTTAATCGTGAATTTAAATTGCCTCCTGTTAAATGAACTGGCCTTATATTTAGCCTGTTTCTTTTCTTTCAATCAAAGGATTTTCCCAACATTACAACTTTTACATTTTCACTCACACATCCATACAGCTTTGACTGATGCTGCCTCACAAATTGTCTGCTTATCGAGTTGGAAAATAATCCAAAATCACACACATTAAAATGACCTTCAGTTGCCTCTTGGGGAAAATCCCCTCATCCAAGGACACTCTAACATGCAGACTGAATGAGCCAAGTTTAGACTGCTAATCTAGAGACGACTCTACTTCCTGAGCCACAGCTGCACCTGTTGTGGGAACTTGTGCATTGGAATGAATATTTTTAAAGGAATAATTCATTTTTATTTAAGTAGAGGTAAATAAAGTCTAACCAGAGGTCAGCTCAGTCCCTGTAAGGAGAGCCTAGCTGGGGTGCCGCACAAAAGCAGCAGGCAGAAGAACAGTATGTATGTATGTGGTGCACTGAAGAAGTGCTAAAACAAATTGGCTAGCTAGGAGACAGTAAAGCTCTAGCATGGCTTACATTTGCCTCAACATTGTGTTTTTGGCTTTGTTTTTCCTCAAAATTAGCAAAATTGTGTAGAGCAAACAACATTGTCTGTATAGCCATACAGACAATGTGGAGACATCATACTGCTTTGCATTTGAGGGGTTCTGCTAAGAATGTATGATATTAGATTTTTGCTGATATCTGATATGTTCAAACTCATTTTAGTCATAACAATATCTAGCCTAAGTTTTATCTTTTTAAGACTATATCTGTCGATACTAATATCATGGCTATAAAATTGTTTATCCTTCAGTTGTGCTCAACCTTAACAATTCTGTCTGGATGAAAAGTACAAACACAGTACAAAAGGACTGTTGAATTGAAGAGTGCTGGAAAAGCCAGGATAAACTTATATTAAATACGTTTCATATTGCTGGCATTGAGACAAAACCTTTTATCTCCATTTTTTATTTTCAATAAATCAGTGCTATTGGTCACCCTTTATGTCCATCAGTAAATTTTTAAGCAGAAAAAAGTGTCAAAAAGTTGCCAACTATGACTATTCAGTGTTAAACTATTTGAAAAGCACAGTGTTTTGCCATTTCCTGTAAAGTGGGGATTCTGAAGATAGGTTTTAGCCTGCTGTCAGTAATATGTGGGGAAAAAAACACCCAAAGAAAACGGCAGACAGGCTATGAGTGCAGCTGCAACACTTGAATTTCCTCTCTGGGGATCAATAAAGGACCATCTAATCTTTTTATGGTGCTCTAGACCCCATAAAAGTAGATATTAAACATATTTTTTCATTGTAAATAGATTCTTTAAAGCTCTGTATGTTTTCTGGGGTGCACCATGAAGAGTGTAACCTTAGCTTTAAAAGCACAATTGTGCTGTTGCAGAGCTCCAGTTAGTGAATTTGCAGATCCTGCACCTTCTGCACCCTTCTACTACAAAACTGCTCATGAGCGTCCATTTTATTTGCAGCATTTAAAGTCACACATGAGAGAAGCACTCAGCTCAAACACAAGGTGGTTAACAGTGTCCACATACCAGATGTGACTGGTGGTGGATCATCAGGTTTGTGATCCCATCCTGAGCTGCTAACTCATTTGGGTCATTTATCACTCAAATTTCTCTATGTATGTTTGTTTCAAGCTGAATTTTAGTTTTTTTACTACTTTCATTACTCCATGTCTTCCCTTTTCTATCATATATAAGCCATTCAATCATTTTTTTTCCTTTCTTAAGTACAAATTAAAGGTGCTAGCTAACTGGAAGTAAACAAACCAAAGGCATTCCTTTAAAGATCTAGCCCACGATCCAGCACAGCACTATTTAATATCCTCTTCACATCCTCTATAGCCTAATTCCTGCCTGCACTCAAACTGTCTCTCCATAAAAAGTCCAAGTGACCGGTATCTCCAGTGCCAACTATTGACAAGGACCGCATACAGCCCTACTTCAAAAAATCTCAAACTACCCCTTCAACACAAACCCTCTTGTTGGAAAAAAAATCTATTTTGTCTTTACATTTTATTCAGACATAATCGGGTGACATCCTGACATTATGTGCATTTTACCTGGAGAATGGAGCGCTGAAACAATCATGGTCGTTGCAGGGTGACCAGAAACAAATGACTGAGACGAGGTGGGCGACACTAGTGTCCCCTGAGGAGTTGTGATGACCAGGCCTGCTTCAGTAACAGATGAAGAAAAGACAACAATCAGACAACACTGATTACAGAGACAGCTACTGGGAATTCCTAGTATTATGTTTTTAGAAGGATGTTTTAAAGCATTACATGATAATCTTACAAGCATTATATAGCGCTATGAAAGAGTAAAAAAGCACGGCACTACTTCTTCAGTATTTGTAGAAAGCCCTGAGGTTGAAGCATGAATTGGGACACAAAATTGTAACAGTGGCACTTGTTTCCAGCCCACTGTGGAGCTCTGAGATCCCATGTGACTCAGATTTAATTTGTTCTCATCAACTCAACAATTTAATACATCACTGTTTTCAACAGTTTAGAGCTAAATCCATGAGTTTTTAATCCAGCCTAAACCTCTGATGAAGTTCAGAAACTCCCCCCTTTGCTAGATTTTATGTAAAATGTATCATGGAATAAACAGGAACAGTCTCCCACAGAGAAGGACCCACAGGCCTCTCACTGCAGAGATGCTCACCTGCTGTCATGATGCCTGTGGAGGGGACAGACAGCATGTTCTGGGTGCTGTGAGAAGGGTGGAGATGTGACACACTCCCAGCCTGCCCTCCTCCATCTGTCTTCGTCCCAGGAGTGGGGATGGTGAGCAGAGCTGTTTGGTAGTGCGATGCAGGAGAAGAGGAGAAGGTAGCACTCTTCTCCTGTTGCTCTTTCACCTTGTTGAGGAACATGGCATTTTCAATCTGTCAGTAAGGAAGAAGATTTTTACTTTAAAGTTACAGGGTTTAATATTCACTCCCAGTAGCAGACAGCAAAGAAAAATTGGTAAAAGAAAATATAATATTCATAAGTAGGTAAATTAATGTTTAATCACCCAAATATATAAAATGGTTTTAGTTACACTAACTTTGAATAAGCCTTTTATTCATACATAGGGAGGGTCTCCTCCACAGACTCCATCTTGGATTTTGTATGTTTCTACAGTACCACAGAAGGCACCAAATAACAGATGCAAATTTTTTTTTTAATTTCACAGGTAATCACAGTTAAAGCCAGAAGTGAGCATCACAATGTAGAATCTGACGCCTAATTTTACACATTGTAGCTTTAATTTTCTGACACCCATGTAACACCCCTCAAAATCATGTGTCTCCACATGTCAACCTTACAAAAAAAAAAAAAAAAAAATAAATAAATAAAATAATAATAACAATAAAATCTTGACTTCTGTAATTTCATACCTGTCCTGGTACGGTGGGGATTGGAGACCAGAAGTACGATGAATTAAAATGAGAGTCTTCCATGATTTCTGCAAAAGACAGAAACAATTAATTGCCTCTACAGTATTACCCTGGTCAGAGGGAAAAGGCCAAAACAGATTAAGAGTTAAAGACACAAATGGAATCTACTTAAATCAACTCTGCTTTTTGAAATGTCCAACCTGAGACATTTTTACTATTTTTTCCCATGGCGAATGGACAAAAATTAGGGCCAGTTGAGACTTCTAGGTGCACAGAACAGCACTAAAAACTCCTGTTTGATGCAATGTTAATAGTAGGGTTGAACAATTTGCAAAAATAATCAAATTGCTATTTTCTTCCCCAAATATTGCGATTGCAATTTAATATGTGATTATTCTTGGGTTAATCTCATGTATTTTTCAACAAATTCAAGCAATAAATAATTCCATAAATAAGACAATGTGTATTGAAAAACAATGAAATTATTTCCAAAGAAATTAATCCAAAGTAGAATGAACCTGAATATGGGGGTGCAAAAAGCTTTAAGCAATAAAGGAGGTGGCTGGGGTTGGGGAGGTGAGGCTGGCTACCAGCTGATCGCAGCTGGGGTATGACTTTCGTGAAATAACGCTAGGTTCATCAGTTTTAGATAGGATGAGATAATTATTTTTGCTTGTATTGCAAATGTGATGTCATTTGCTTTGTTTAAGGGCATTATCATTTTTAGACACTCATTTTGATTAAGGAAAACATACATAAAACACAAAAAGGAGCATTTTTGTAAACCACTATAAAACTAGAAAAGCACTCTGAGAGCGCAGACCTCTGCCATTAGCCCTATCTCCCAAGAGTGAAGAATCCTTTAAAAAACTCAGGGATCCAGATGGTGATCCGGATCACTCCAAAAATCTAATCACTTCTTTCTTTATGCAATTTCTGACATTTCCTGAAAATTTCATCAAAATCCGTCCATAACTTTTTGAGTTATGTTGCCAACAAACTCACAAACTAACTAACAAACCCTGCCAATCACATAACCTCCTTGGTGGAGGTAAAAATTGACACGTGAATGTTTGTATAATGTGCATAAAATCTCTGCCGCTGCAAAAAAATTGATTTATTAAGCTGGTATATTGACATATTTCAAGTTAAAAAAATATTGCAATTACTGCAATTTGAAAATTGCAGCAGGCCATATTGCGATTTAATCTAATTTGCGATTAATTGCCCAGTCCTCATTACTAGAATGTCAACAGGTTTAGAATAACAAATTTTTGGTCATATATATCCCAATTTGATGATATCTGGCACGTTAAATGGTTTGACTCTATTAATACAACATAAAGAGCTATTTATCATAGCATACGCAACAAGAATACATGCTAAAAAGAATTAACAAAAATAAAATACATTTAGCTAGAAAATGAAGGTTGTATAAAGACATATAGTAGCCAAAAGAACATCTAAGATTTAAATAAGACTTTTTAAGGCCACTAATTTCAGTTACACTGATAGGAGTAAGACTACAATCAGTATCACCTCAGCTGTTTTAAACATGGATAACAGCCCTAACCTTAAAAAAATCATGTTTACACAGGACTTATTTTAACACAGTAATTACTAGTGACTGTATTAAAAGAGGTTTCTCCCTCTTTTCCTCAAATGGCATTGATAAGCTGTCATACAAAGTAAAAGTCAAATTAGTGTCATCTAATTTCATTTGCATACATCCAAAATTTGTACACAGTTAAATTTCCTATCTGGTGTAAATGTGTATAATCTTTGAGAATCATTAGGCCTATGTTTTCCCCTGTCCTAACTGAAGGCAGGATAATGTCATTGGTAAAATCAAATCAAATCTCATGTATTTTACTAATAATTTAATTTTTATTATTAATTCATCTACTGAGATGTTAATGAGATAAGCACTAAGAAAACCATTTCCTTCACCCACACATTCACAACTCTGTTTTATTTACAAAAAAAATCGTGTTTGCTGTGATAAATTTCCTACAAACTAATTTTTCTGAAGTCAAATTGGGAACGGCAATGCGGCCTTGCTCTTCAGGAGGAAAAAGATGAACTAAAAAAGAGGAAAGAAATAGATTCGACTTTAACCAATGGGAGTTTTGTGAATATTGAAAATGACATGTGAAGTTAAAATTCTACTTTATTTTGAAATTTAGACAATAGTCACGACATGTCAGTAATAACGGTTGTGTAAAGTTATGTTTCCTTCCTGACTGTAGTTACTTTAATAAATGTCTTTACTGGTTTTAAGCGCAAACGCACAGTAACTGGCACTAAATACTGAATCTGCAGCAGGTTGAACTTCGTAGCTAATGTAGAAAGTTGACTCTATAGTCTGACATAGCGGTTAATGTTCAGCCTAACACCTAATGTCTCTAACTTTAAACAAATCTATAAACTATGGTGTTTACAATTAGCAGTAGCTAAACACAGAGACTCCATTTCGTCTCCTATCATGTTGAAGTTAATCAGGCCCGACGTGCTGATTAACATACAGTTAGCAAGCAGACAGTACAGTGTGTCTGTAGTGCCCTCCTGCTTTGAAAAACATAACAAGCTAAGCGAAAAAAACCAAAGGATAAAAAAAACTGAAGCAAAAAGGAAAAAAACCAATAGACCATCCTCATAGACTTCCGGCGGTGGAAACGGGTGGAGAGATGGCAGCAGAGTCATGCAAACCGACCAAAAAATACAACCGAGTGCATGTAGGATAGTGGTGTTTACCCGTAACAACGACACCGTCAACCTCCCCGGGACTCTCCTGGACGGGGACGATCTGAAAATCCTTTTCCAATCGGTCCAAATTCCTGCAAAGCAGCGAAGTTTTTTCTCGCCTCCTGGCCTTTTTTCTTTTTTTTTTTTTTTCAAGTTTTTTTTTTTTTTCACTCGTGAGGCGGCTGCCTCGACCAAAGCCTCACTTCCTCCGGATAAGGTCGTCAGACAAAGAAGCGTGAATTTTGATGTCACTTCCTGTACTGACAGACGACTCTTTACTCTGTATCAAAAAATAATGATTAATTATTATAATATAATTACTTTTTGACCGTTGACTTCTACTTCAGCTGAACTACGAGTCTTAAGGGATTTGAACCACATCAGAACAAGGATGTTTTGTTGGACTTTTCGCTTCAAACTACTATGCCGCATTCAGGTTGTGTCGGAATTAGCAGAGACTGATCGTTCTGACACATTTCTATTTCCACCTAATATTATACTGTTTTATTTTTGTTTACATTTTGGGATTGCATTGAAGTTCTTCTACTTATTTGGGATGGAACAGAAAACAAATCTGCACTTATCTGGCGTCATTTTCACAAATAATATGCTTTGAAATGCTAAAAAAGGTGTTGTCATTTTTCTGAGAAAATTTCCCTCAAAACCACAAGAGATTTCAAATATGCAAAATCCCCAACCAAAAAATGTTTCCAAGACTTTGTCAAAATTTAGATGGAAAACATGTCTTTAATCCCACAAATTGCCCACATTTCCTATAATATTCCCCAAATGTTTCAGTCAAACTTTCTGAAAAAGCCTAAAGATTCAAATAAAAAATCACCCAAAACTCTGTGAAAATTCTTCAAAATTTTAAAGCAAAGTCTACTCAAATTTGTCAAACACTTTTCCAAGAACAAGAAGAAAAAACTTCTGGCAAATTCCAAGGAAAAGTAAAAACATAAAATCCCTGAAATCCCTGAAAATTTAGGGATTTAAAAGAGCCTCAGCCATTCACTCCATGAATAGTTGTACCGTAAGTCCTTGTCATCTTCACAGCATAAAATGATTACCTTAGGAGGCTACAAAAGCTCATGACTCCACACAGAGCTAAATTTAACCACCAGGAGACCCTCATCACTCCAAAACCATTTTGAGCTCTTATAGCCCTGAGGGCTGCAGCCCCCAGGCTGTGGCTTGGTTGGTAATCCAGCCTTGGGTCTGAAGGCCTGAAGAGGGGAACCCTGATGGGATCTAGAAAGAAAATTCTTTTCAACAGATTATGCTTGGTATTGTGATAGCCTCCGCTGTGAACAATTCCTACTGGAAAGCTTCTTTGATTGCATGATAATATGCTCAATCAATTATTTTATTGACCAATAAACAAGACTGCTATTTTAAAATTATTTTTAAAGCAATTTTGAAATAAATCCCATCAATACTCATTTATCATCAGAAGTGACAATCAATTGGTTTTCATTAGTCTTCATTTAAAAAAACAGCTTATTTGATTTCTTGATGTTTAAAAGAAAGAAGAATAAAATGGGGCACCATAACATGGTACCATGTTATGATAAAATAGACTTTATTGTCCTCTTGTGGAAATTGGTCATGGTGTTTGATACAGGAAAGATGCCCAATTAAAATTGGCTTGGTTTTTGAAAATACAGCAGGGGCTATCTTTACAAAAGTATATTGCATAAAGTTTGTCATACTTTTTGAATTTTATTTGTCAACAAAGTAATTTGTATGCGTTTGTGGACACAGCAAAATCATCAGTGTTAATTCAACTTCCATAGTGTTGGATTTAACACTTTCTATAGGTTTATATAATTCTCTATAATATAATATTCACAGTGTTACCTTTTTACACATTTAAGTATACTTTATGCACACCATAACTTCCACTTTGGGTATTAATTTGCTGTGTTTTTAATATGAATCATTACACTTTGTCATACTATTGCCACATCTAAAATTCTGTGGCAAAGTAGAATGTTCTCTTAAAATAATGCTGTAAAAAGTCCAATGCGGTGCTAGGAATCACCCTAAAATGAAGTTATGCATGTAACACATTTGTTCAGTGATCTGATTTTACAGACAGGAAGTGACCAACTCAGTGGACAACTTCACACATGGTGCAAAAGCACCTAATAACAAAACAATAAATACTAGAAACATGAGTAAAGGAATCCCAGTAGCCATTACTATACAAAAGATAACATCAAGAAACATTCAACACATGTAAAACACATATAAACACTCTACAAGGGCATGACCGGAAAACTCTACCACAGATTGGCCGTGGGCAGAGCTTTGACTCACCACAGAACTAGACTAACACTGAATTGTTCAACACTGTCAAATAACCCCCCACTGAAGGCTGTTTAATTCAGATCGGAATATATATTGCATTTTGGGGTGCTAAAGTCATCTTTGAAATATTTAGCACTGAAATATTAGCACTCCAGTCTTTGCTGTGCAGGCCACTTTCTAACACCAAGTGATCTTTGGTTGTAAAACATGGAGCCTACAACACTTAACATTTAATAAAACACGAAAACATTACTTTCCCCATCCTTTTATCTGTTTTAAAGACACTTTAACTCTGAAACATATTGTATCGGAAGTAGAGCTGTTTCTCAAGCCTACAACTGGTTTTCTTGAAAATGCGAACCGATGAAAAGGCACCTGAATGCAGCAGAGGCCTAATGTCTCGTATCTGGGTGATAAACGGGACTTTTTTTTGGTTACAATAAACACGTAGAAAGATTAATCTTTTTTGGGCTTCTTGTGGTAGATTAATTGTCGCTAACGTGTTTTACGAATTTTACAATATTGTTTAGTCACATAAACTGTGTCTGGATGCGGTTTTGTAACTGTCCACATGGTGTCGCTGTAAGGACAGCGCTACATGTCTAGTGTACCGTAAACATCCGGCGACACGTCTCTCAAATATAGCTCAGCGAACCGTTGGATACGTCGTTATTAATTTAATCCTTTCTGGGCTTTTCATTAATATGAAATGTTGTTTCTTTGACGTGTTGAGTGTCAGCCTGCTAGTTTGAAGTGTTTTATTTTTAAACTAAGGGCGCCTTAGTCAAGCCCAGGACCTCAAATGGGTGAGGTGAGGAAGCTGCAGAAGAAGTTGAGACAGATTGAAAATCTGGAAATAAAAATCAGTCTTACCCCAGAGGAGAGATTCAAGGTACAGGAACACTTTATCTGCCTTTCCCCTCGTGTTAATATGATCTGTGTAACCTGTGTGACTACGGCAAAGCCTGAAAAGATTTCCCCTTTGGTGTGAAAATAGGTTATGACTGCAGCACAGACAGAGCTTTAGTTCAAATCAAACACATAAGAAGAGATCTTCACCAGCTGACGCAGGTGGAGATCAGTGGTTAAGGTAGTGTTGCATATTCAAACAGTCCATTGAAACAGGCTTATTCCAGCATATCAGATCCTCTAGTATCCGGGCTCACTTGGTTAAATAAAGATGACATTTTAATGAAGTCATGGAGTTTTGAAGTTAGGCTTCTTAAACTAGATGTAACAGTTTAGCTATCTTGAGGAAGAAAAATATGTGATTAGCATGAATTAAAGATAGTGTTGGGATGAATAATTTGACAGTTTTTGCCTTAGGAATGTGGGAGATCAGAAGCCCAGACTTTGTGCAGAGTGCATCAGACAAAATAATGATCAGGAGTCTCAGGAGAACTTCACGATGTTAAAGGGCAGAATCTGAATGCTTATGGACGTGCTCTACAAAGGTGTTTTTTTAGCCACAGAACAACCCCTGCACCCTCTAATGAGGAACAAAATAATACATGCATGCACTTCCTCGCACATGTGTAATCTAAGACCAATTTGTAGTGATGGGAAAGGCTAGGGCTGCTCAGTGCAAGAGAACACGATTATTAAACATGATTACTTATTTTTGATTTGACAACATCTGCATCTTTGCATGAATATCAAAAGATTGAATAAATATGTCATACTGCAGCGCAGCCATAACTGTATATGAAATTGTGCAAGATGTTTTGCTTAATTCCCACTCCTGACTCAAAACCACAGTAGTTCCACATGACTGAGGCCATTTACCCTTTTCATCATCTCCTTTAGCTCTCTAGCTTAAAAACAGGACTATATACCATGGCTCCCTCTGTTTCTCACTTAAATGAGAGTGAGAGCTGTATTCAGAGGGGGGTATCTCCATTTACAGCAAATTAGAGACAAGTGACAAACAAGCCAAACGTGGCATGCAGGAGATGTTTGATCTCAGTTATCTTGTTTTCATGACTGTGGAAAGCCAAAATCAAAATTCTGAATGAAAACCTGTTGTCAAAGAGCTTCAAACCTACCAGAAAGCAGCTTTAAATAGACACAGCAATAACACATTTTATTTAAGTGATTTATCCCAAAATTCACAATGAATAATGTGAATTTCAAAGCTTCAATCCCACATAGGTAACATTTTGGTGACATGTTTATTTGGATTCAAACTAACCTTTGAATAAATGTATTGCTCTTAAATAATAATGATAATAACTTTTATGTGTATAGCACCTTTAAAACAGAGAAACAAAATTCTTTGAAAATAAGCAGAATTACAAAAAAAGACAAAGCTAACCATTAGAACTCAACAAGAAAGAAAAACCCTCAACAACAGAAGAATCTGTGGAAAATTCAGCCAACAATGTGACCCTAACATCATAATTAACCAGAGGATACATAATAAAACACAGGAACGTGTCATGAAGTCATTATAAAGACCTGAAAACATAAAAATCATGAAGAAAAATGATATTTAAAGTTAAATTAAAATCCAGAATAACTAGATGAATCAAAGTAAAACAGGAACACAAATATAAGAACATGCAAGATATAAAGAAGAGCTAAAACAGTGAGAATAGATAGAAGAAAAGGGGTAGATGTTATCAGATTAGAATACAACAAATTAGAAAGCTAGAAACTGTAAAATAATAAAAACAAGAAAACACATAAAATAAAGCTCTATGATTCATCGAGGTCAAATGAAACCACATCCATTCACTGAGACATGCTGCATGACTTAAACTGGGATACAGTTTGGTGGCTCCACTGTAGATTTCTGTCAGATTATTACAGAAGTAAAGGAACACAACTGAACACTGCAGCCTTTATTCTGGATATTTCATAAATGAGAAGCATAGAGCTGGGCAATCAACTGATTTTATTGATAAAGTGGATTTTTGGAAAATCAATTTTTTCAAAATTTAAGTTCAGGACTCTTGTAGTTTTACAGCAACAATATCAAAAGTAGGGCTGGGCAGTTAATCGAAAATTAAATTAAATCGCAATATGGCCTGCTGCAATTTTCAAATCACAGAAGTTGCAATATTTCTTTAACCTGAAATTTGTGACAAAATACAGGTTTTAAACTTTTTTTGTAGCAGAGATGTTATGCATTTCATTTCATGCTATCATTCAAGTGCCATTTTTTAGAATAATTATCATTCCCTTCAGTACAATAATACATATCCAATTTGCAATACGAGTCAAAATCATCACAATTAGATACTTTTCAAAATTGCTAGTTTTATCTAATCATGCATTGGTTATGATAAATAATGATTTATTTCTTGTGTTCGTTGAAAATTATACAAGATGAGGAACTTAAGGAGTAATCGCATCTCAAATCTTAATCGTAATATTGGGTAAAAAAAAAATATGATTTGATTATTTTCCCAGATTGTTCAGCCCTAATCAAAAGTTTAACCTTCTGTCAAAAACTTTGGTTATGTGTTAGTTTTGGTGACCCATGTAAACAAAATGATATGTCTTTCATTTATAAACTACAAGTATCATCAAACTAAAAGAAATACCTTGTTTTGACTTTTGATAATCAGTTATTTCGCACATTCTGAACCTTTTTTTTGTAGAAATTGTAATTTAACGCATTTTTGAATGATGTTCATCATAATAAAAATGGTCATCTGATTCTGAATTAGTATCCTGATGGTCTTGTCTGCTTCGCTGAGGAATCAGCATTAGCCTAATTGTAGTCTGTTCCCTTTATTGAATGTTATATTTTAGCAATAGAAACAATTAAACAAAGCAGCACTGAGACAAAACAACACAAAAAACCCAAATGCCAGCAGCCACAGCATAGCATACTTACATACAGACATTGTACATAAATGTGCCAAAATAAAGCATGTAGTGGTGTGCCAAAAACAGTTTGTGATCACACACTCAGAATAACTAAATACAGGAGTGCTGTGCACCAGTTCTGACACATTCAGCAGGCAACTAGAATGCTTTTAAAGTTTCTGAAAGAAAGAGTCCAAGGGCTTCCATAGTGTCTACAATTTGTCAGATTTACAATTGAGGTCATGAGTCAGTTTCTCGAAGGGAAAAAGGGCTGCGATTTGGGAAATCCACATTAGCTGCTTGGACCTGTGGAGAAGACCAACACAGCAAGATACACAACTTTTTGCCAAAAACAAGAGAATTGTTAACAGAGATCTGACATCTGTATTAACAAGATTTTATGAGTATGTTCAGCATAAAGGGGATAGTTTGTCATTTTTCTTCTGCATTGCTGAATGATCCTCTGACATACACATGGATATACGTACCTTTCTGTAGCCTTAAACAAAGCTTTGTAGAGCTGGGGGACATCCTCTGAAGGCGAACTGGTGAAAGAGACCATAACACTCTGATGTTCTGACAGTTTCAGTCAGATTGAATCTTTCATAGTGAAGTGACGGATTTCATGATACCTGAAACAGTCTTTATGTGGAATTCACAACATTTTTAATTTACTCAAAATGCTTAAAGGAGCGAGAGATCAACAGGCAGGTAAAATCTGAGAGATCCTAAGAGGACCATTAGCTACGATAGACATAACCAAGCAGATATAAAAGGAATTTTTAAGCATCTTTTGTCTGTTACTTTAGCAGATTAGACACTTTCAGACCCTGAGTGCTCATGTTAGTAGCCACCCTCCCCTGACTCAGTGCACTTTTAAATACAGGTTTGTGGATTACACTTTAAGGCCTAAAGGAAACTTGGTTTCACTTTGGTAGATTTTGTTATAAAAATGATTAAAAAAAACCCAACTTGATTCTTTTTATTTGTAGCTTTTTACGCAGAAAAGGAAAATTGATTAAAGCAATTAAATCAACTTTTTTGTGAAAAGTAATCTGAGATTTTATTTTAAGGTCATATAGCCCAGCCCTAGATAGACCATAACATTATAAAAGATCTTTATTATTTTATGTCACCATATTTGACTTAAATGGAAATGTGAAGCTAATAGCTTCATCTGTACAAAGTCAAAGATGTAAAAAACGGTTATCACATTTTCTATGGCTGAAAATGTTTTCATATTGCCTCCTCAAACAACAAAAATTCATTATTCTTGTAATTGACCAAAAAAGAGTAGTTACAGCAGCTTACAAAAGCAGAAACCAGCAAAAATTAAAAATCAACAGGACAAAGAACAAATCAAAGTGGTTATTCTGTTATTCAAAGTATATTTTCCTTTTTTCTTCCCTTTGCTTTTAAATCACTGAATAATTCTTTAAATCCAGTACAATTATTATAAAACATGTCTTTTTGTGATTAGATACCCTCTCTATTGCTGTAAATGACAGTTGTGGTCAGGATATAGCCTCTTGAAACAAGTATTCCTACATTTCCCAGAATGCAACTGTCTCCCTGCCCACTAGTTGTTCTTTTAAACTCCATGAAGCAATCTCCAAGCCTATTGCAAGATAACTAAATGCCATCAGTAGCATAAACATGTATGTTTCTCACAGGTCACACTCTAGTTGAGCCACAAAAGACTTCATAAAAGTAGTTTCACAGTTAAAGAAGTAGATTTGTAAGCGTAACATGAGTGAATTGCTCTTTTAAAAGAAGTAAACAACCAGTTTATATCAAGGAGACATGCCTAATTCACTTATTTGGGCACGTTTCATAACTCACATTAAGACAGGAGTTCTGTATGTGTTGCCAGTTGCAGCCTAATAAATCAAGACAGTCCAAGCGTGTTGCCTGTGCATATAAACAACTTGTGGATTAAGCAGCCTGGTTTATAACCAATCTCGTGCCTTCTCTCCTCTCAGATCTCCAGGAAGGCGGAGCTGCGTTCCAGATTGGCTGAGCTTCAGCTGCAGCTTTCTGGCCCGCAGCAAACTCTGGGGATTGTGGGAGACGGAAAAAAGGAGAAGATGAAAAGACAAGTGTAAGGAAGTGAGGGAGAAGTACCAGCGGGGGGGGGGTTGAGGGCAGATGGAGGGGAGAGTAATTCTTCAAAAGCAACAACATTCACTCTGATGCCTTTGATCTTTTTGTATGTCGAACCAAACACACTTCAGGTCAAATGCTGTCATGCTTTAACAAAAAAGGAACTTTGCACTGATCACAATGTGCCATGTAAACATCAGTTAGGGATGTCAGCCCCCCACTAAAACTCTTCAGGGTGTTCTGCAGCTCACCATATGTTGATATTAATATTATCAACCTGAATGAAACACAAGAGCTCTATGTAATACCCAGCTCATTAAGGAGTAATGTTTTTGTTTGCGTTCAACTTCTTCCACAGGTAGGATGCCATGCACACTTTGCATCTCACTTATTCATTCAGCTCTTGCTTTCTGCACCGGCACAGGGAGGATGCCCCCGAGGCCCTTCCATCACAAATGCCTCCAGCCTCCAAGATCCTTAGGGGAGAAAAAGAGTCCAGAGCTCGAGAAACGCCAGCGCTGGCTGCCAGGCAGAGGGAAACAGGAGGGGGAGCGGAGACAGGCGGATGGCAGGAGAGGACGGAGGAGCCCGTGAAGGTGTCAGATCACTGCCCAGATGTTTCAGGAGGCGATTTGGAGTCTGACAACATGGACCAGGAAGGTGGGGTAATTAAAAGAAGTGGCAAGGCTGTGTTGAAAGTACAATGCAGCGCCCTAATTTGTGATTAACATCTAAAACCAGATTATACATTTATGCCCTGAGGAGTCCTAACAAGCTCATGTGTCTGCCAGCGTTTAAACCAACAGACTGCTCTTGTTTCCCTCAAGACCAGAATGCAGGTTTTGCTTCCTCTAAGCTCAATTAGCACCACGCTTCGCTTTGGCAAACTAATCCATATTGAAGGAGTGTGTAGATTAACAAGCTGGGACGCTGATGAGGCAACATTGCTAATTGCACAATTCATTTTTTCTCCTGTAGAGGCAGAATTTACATCCCTCCAGTTGTCGTGGGAGAAGACGAAGTTCCGCCTGAGGCTGTTGGAGGGCCACAATGACATTGTCACCTGTGTGGTTGCTGTTGACAACCTGGTTGTTTCTGGAAGGTAAAGCAAGGGCGTCGATTTGCATAATGGATGTGCAAAGTGAGCACTTCACCTAATTTATCCCTTAATATGCTCCTGCTTCTCCCTCGCTGTCTGACATGTATTTGTTTTTCTTCCCCCGCCCTTACGGCTCGGCGCGAATCTCTTGCGATTTCCGTTGAACGCCTTTTAACTTTGCTTGCTCTCACCACCTCCTCTGACTCACCATACCTCCAATTTTTTAATCTCTCTTATTCTCCCCACCTTACTCCATCCCTCTTTCCCCTCTAAGCCGAGATACGACAGTCAAGGTGTGGCACGTTCCCACAGCAACGGAGCACAAGAACCTGGGGGGTCACACTGGTGGGGTCACCTGTCTGTCTGCGCCTCCCCCTGAGTACTGCAGGAGGCTGGGTGAGGACACATACACGCACATCCTTACATGTGCTACAGCTGAGTAATGCCTGTGTCCTGCGGTCTGGTAATTATAGGAGCAGTTCATCAGATCAAGCCCAGTGAGAGATAACCTCGGCAGACACTTTAGAGAGCTTGCTGTCTGTCTGAAGCAGGCAGCCCTCCATCACTTCAACTCCAACGCCTCCCACACTGCCTCCCCTCCTTCTCCCCTAACTTAAAATACAAAGTGGAGTTTGCAGCACTTAAATGATGCAGCCTTAGTCACACTGTTTGCATCAGTATAATTATTTGTTTCTTTTTTTATTTGGTAAATCCTGTCTCTTCTGTCTTTGCCTCTCCCTTGCAATCTGTCTCTTTCTTCATTTTGTACATCATCACTTATTTACAGCTTCCCTCTCGGCTTAATCTTTTTTGTCCTCTCTCTTGTCTGTGATGCCCGTTCATTTCTCCTCCTCCACATGCTTGTCCTCCTCCCTTTCCCCTCCTGCTCTTTTGTCTGTGTTTGCCCTCTCCCCAGCCTGGTCCCTGTCTCTGTCCGACAAGGAGAGATTTATTTTGAGCGGCTCGGCAGACTGCTATGTGAAGATCTGGGCCCTGAGCATTGGTAGGCTTAACCACACAGACACACAAAGATGTATACATGCGTATATCAAAGTAGACGTAGCCTCAGGGCACTGTCTCTGAAACACGTGTGTAATCAATACGTGCCTGTGTGACTGGTGGTCAGTGTCCTGGTAATTAAATGAGTATTTTTCTGTTTCCTTCAGGGCAGTGTGTAAAGTCGATCTACACGTTTAACACTGTGACTGCGCTCTGCTTTGTGCCAGAGGGAGACGGCTATATCATCACTGGGTCAGGTGGGTTTTGTTGTGGAGAGCAGGTGTGTGAGGAGGAAAGAGTTCATTACATCATATTTTTAGCTTTTATCTACTCAGTTGCACGTTTTTTTCCAGTATATGGGCAGATTCTCACACTGCAGTCCTCCAGCAGTAAGCTAGTGAGTGTGTCACAGGGCCATCGAGGTAAATCAGAGGGATAGAGGCACAGAGTTTAGGGCAGACAGGCTCAGGTGTGTCGAACCGTGACCAACAGTAATGACTGCCAGCCACCTGTCAGCTCACATTAACCTCACACTCTGTGCCCCCCCTCAGATGGGGGGAAAGTTCAAGCCTGGAGCTGGCACATTTTCGAGAACTGCCAGTCAATCAATGCTCACCAGGAAGCAGTCACCTCCATCCAGGTGGGTCGCTCACTCTCTAACATATAAAGCCTATAAAAAATATTCACCCCTTTGGATGTTTTACCCTTTTGTTGATTTTTATGAATCAATCAAGGTCAATAGAATTTGGCTTTTTTTTTGACGATTTTTGTTTTTACAAATAAAGCTCTTTAATGTCAAAGTAAAAACAGATTTCTACAGAGTAATGTCAATTAAATTAAATATGAGATGTAAAAGAATCAGCTGCATAAATATTAACCCCATTTAAAGTGACTGATCTTATTTAACAGAGTTCCAGCCCATTGGTGCCAGTAGTCTCACAATTAGGGAAATGGGGATCACCTGAGTGCAGTGGGTGTGTCTCAAGTGATTGTAGTATAAAGACAGCTGTGTCTGGGAGGTCCAGTCACTGATTAATCAGTATTCCTGACTACCATTACACCATGAAGACAAAAGAACACTCTGAACATCTCAGAGAAAAGGTTATTGAAAATTCTAAGTCAGGGGATGGATATAAAAAAAATCCAATTCACTAAACATCCCCCAGAGTTCAGTCAAATCCATTATCAAGAAATGGAAGGAATATGGCATGTGTAAATCTACCTAGATCAGGCTGTCCTCACAAACTGAGCGACTGTAAAAGAAAGAGACCAGTGAGAGAGGCCAGAAAGACGCCTGTGACTACTCTGAAGGAGATACAAGCTTCAGAAGCTGAGATGGCAGAGGCTCTGCACACAACAACTGTTGTTCTTTTATGGGAGAGTGGCAAAGAGAAAGCCACTGTTAAAGAAAACTCAGATTAAATCTCCACTAATGGCATGTGGGAGACTCCATGGTTAAGTAGAAGAAAATTCTTTGGTCAGATGAGACCAAAATGGAGCTTTTTGGCCAGTAGACACTATGTTGCACATCACCACAACCGTTCCTACTGTGAAGCATGGTGGTGGCAGCATCATGCTGTGGGAATGCTTCTCAGCAGCCAGCCATGGAAGGCTTGTAACTGTAGAGAGTGTGATGAATGCGGCAAAATAGAGGAAGGCAGCCTTATTCAGTCTGCAAGAAAACTACAACTATGAGAATAAGATTTATTTTCTAGTAAAACAATGACCTAAAGCATACAGCCAAAGCTACACAGAAATAGGTTAAAGACAACAAGGTGAAGGTTCTGGATTGGCTGAGTCAAAGCTCAGACCTCAATCCAATAGAGAATTTGTGGCTGGACTTGAAAAGGGCTGTTCACCTGATCCACATGCAGTGTGACAGAGCTTGAGCAGTTTGGAAAAGAATGGAGTAAAATTGTAGTATCTAGATGTGCAAGCCCAATTGAGGCCTGTCCACACAGACTTAGTGCTGTGATTGCAGCCAAAGCTGCATCTACTAAATACTGACTTGAAGTGGGTGAAAATTTATGTGGTCATTTATTTTACATCACATATTTTTTATTTAATTTACATACTTAATAGAAATATGTTTTCACTTTGACATTAAAGATTTTTTTTTAGTATTTTTTTGTCAAAAGCCAAATTAAATTGACCGTGACTGATGTGTAAAATCAATAAAAGGGTGAAACATCCAACAGGGTGACAACTTTTAATAGGCATTGTACATGCCATGTAATGGCAGCTATTTTTCCATGTTCTGCTTATTTGAAAAGAGTTGTTTTACACAAAGCTGACAATGTTTCTCTCTGAGTAAAATCTCTTTTAAGTTGTGTGGAAACTCTTGATTTAATTTGTGAAAAAAGCCTTTTCTCTGAAAATCAAGCAGCTTTATTTCTTCTCTATTTTCCTCTCACAGTTTTTTCTTGTTTATTGCCTCTGAACAAAATCAAAGATATTTGTTGAGATGCAAGCTGGAGAACTCGGCCAATTACAGAGAGCAAACTGTACAAATTCAGAGCAAAAAGGCTTTTTATGAATATTGAAGTCCTGAGCTGTGTATACATAATTTCTTTTTTTCAATTTGCAATCATCAGAGTATGCTCGAAGCATTAAAGCGCTGCACATCATTGTCATCCTCTTTGTGTTTATAATGCAAAGTGCACAATCCATTTATAACCAACAGCGGCAGAAAAGTACATTTTAAAACTATTCATACACTTCTCCACAATTTACGGACACACACAAACACACAGTGGGTAAAGACTCATATCACCATGACAACCGTGTCTCCTGTGCCCTCCACAGTCTCAGGGTCCACTGGTGTTCAGTGGCTCGGCTGAGGGAGGGGTGTCTGTGTGGGAGAACCGGTGTTCGGATCGAGACCCCCTGAGGCTGCTGCACCACTGGAGCGGCCAGGTGACGGGCTGTGGAGGGGGGGCGGGGGGCCGCGTGACCCTCAGCCCACGGGGAGATCGAGTGTTTCTGGCTCATGGTCGAGCCTGGCTCAAGATCCTGCACTGGAGGAATGGTGAGCTCAGGAATTAGACTGGCAGAGAAAGAGTGAGAGAGTGTGTTTCAGATAGAGAGAGAGATGGAAAAGGAAGGCAGATACAGGATCATTTGCATAATCCTTCCACCTAACATCTGTCCAATTACCACAGGAACCATGTCCAGACTGACCAATCACAGCAGCATCGTCGGGGTAACAGATTGTGTTCACCAGACAGGAGGCCTCCTAATTGGCTCCTGCTACGATGTGGCAAATGGAGAGAGTTCACTGAACAGTGAGTAGCAGAGTAAACCGTGTGCAACCAGAAGTTCCTCACTCCACTCTGAGTGGGTAAAAGCACTTAAATACAAAATCGAAACCACTTTGTTTTCCTCCGCTGACCCCTCTCCTCTCCCTCTCCTCCTTCTAGTCTTCTCTTTGCCTCAGTGTCGGTACCTGGCCTCTCTGACCTGGCCTCACGCTCCCAGGATCCTCTGCTTTGCAGCATGGACCACAGGGAGTGGAGACCACCGCTGGGTCACAGGAGGTCGAGACCTCATCGTATGGGAACAGCTCCCGAGTTCTGGGAAGCAAAGGTGAGTTCAAGATGTGTCAACATGACTCATTTTAAACGATGCAAATCTAAACTGCTAAATTATTTTTGTCATTTGAATATTCATCATTTCTTACAAGGTCACAAGCATTCCTAATTCCAAAGCTATTCTGGGATTTACACTATGCTAATGAGTGACACACATGTCTGCTTGTTAAATAAAGTGCGGGTGCATGTGAACATTTCAGGGGTGACGTCACAGTGAGGAGAGACAATCGGTTGGAGTCCTGCTCACTGGAGTCAGAGGGAGACACAGAAGATGACGAGGAGACTGATGGTACTCACAGAAACACTGAAATTTCACACCTTATTATATCTCCATTTACTGACACATTTGATGAGTAACTGTGGATTTGCCGAGGACTATCATATTAATTATAGAGAAATTACAACTAGACCGGAATAGAGGCGCAAGACTGGCACTGAACTGTGATGGAAGAGCTAACATCAACAAAATCCACATAACTTTGTACTTACACTCATTAATAAAGGAAAGAACTAACATTTGCTGCTTTTTTTTAAAAGTATGTCATAATCTAAAGACCCAAATGTTCTGTTTAATCAAATGTTGTTCAGTTGCAATGTTCATGAGTTCATTACAAAGCATGCTTCCGATGGGTATTATGCACCTCCACTCACAAATACCAGTGCAGGACAGCACACTGTCATGCTTAGAGGTATGAAACTGTGGAATAATCTTCCATCAGATATCACATACTCACTAGTAAATCTGTTTTTCAAAAAAGACAACCAAACAATATGTAATGTCTGTTTAACCAGTCTAAATTTACATTCAAAAATTTAGAATATTTTGTTTTTTCATTTTTGAGTACATTTGTGTCACGTTGTAGTGGCTGTACTCATTGTTTAAAGAGGAAACATCACATATCCTGTACTAAATACTTAGTGCATAAGAAGGCAAAGTGCATTCACACTGGGAAGTATACTCAACTGCAGTGTACTACTGACATACTCAAAACCATCCAAGACTTGAGTCTAGGTTCTTTGCAGATGACACCATGCAGCGAACTCCCCTTAGGGGCAAGTTGTGATTTCTGCTTAGAGAAACACTACCAAAAAGGCCATGTTGTTAGCTGTTTACAACTATGCCAAGTTTTCAGATTGCGGAAATAAGCACATTCTTAAATCTTGAGCTATCTTTGTCTCCCGAAAGTACTGAAATATTTAGGCAAAAACAAAAAAACAGAAAAAAAACCTCATGTGGAAATGGTCTGATCTTCCCTGTATTTCCTCTGCTGATGCCCATCCAGCCTCTCTTGATGTGACTGGAAATCCATCTCTTTTTAGAGGTCCAGATTATTTGGCTCAGCTTATTAGAGCTGGTTGTTCAGCTTCCAAATGGCTCTTCATTTTATAATAGTTTAGCTTTTTAAATGTGGATTATATATCAGCAAAGGATGGATGAACGAGAACTGGCCCTCAAATTGGAGCTAGCTGCAGGTGGCTTACATTAAAGAGCTGTTTCATAGCACATGCTCATTCATGAGCAGCTCATCATCACCCGGTCTCTAACCTCACTAGTTTTTTCAGTTGATGGTATATCACTGTTTCAATTAAAAGCATGTTTGTGAAAAAACATTTCTTTTTCCATATGTTTATGGGGCTCAGCTAGCCTCGTAGCTCAATACTGGTACTGGCTAGATGACACTAGAAGCTATTGGTCTACAGGACTGAGTAAAATGTGATGTTGATTCCTTCCACATCAGGTAAATAGGTTAAACTGTGTACATAGCATAGAAACATTTAGAGATTTAAAGTACTAACTTTCCTCTGTTCCCATACAGTCCTAATAGCCTTACCCCACTTCCTAACCCCCAATGGACATCACGTGACTGCAAAGAACCTAAAGAACTATGGACACTTAGCACCCTCAACGAATGCCATATTGCTGATTAGCAGATATGGTACTGTCAATATGCACACTAACTTTAGCATCCGCTAGCTAGCTAGCCTGTTACTAGCAACAA
Organism: Cheilinus undulatus; assembly: GCF_018320785.1. Lineage (NCBI taxonomy): Eukaryota > Metazoa > Chordata > Actinopteri > Labriformes > Labridae > Cheilinus > Cheilinus undulatus. Next base: position 33,093,015 of record NC_054872.1, on the reverse strand, counting down.
CGGCACGTTTTAATTAAGAAAACGGCAGTTACAGTAAAATAACTTGTTTTCTTAAAGGGAACAATGTTAAAATAACATACACATTAAATGAATTTAAAACTAAGAGAAAATAGCCATCAAATTTGTTGACATTTGTTTTCTTTTCCTGTAAGTGTAAAATTGCTGTGTGCGATTTAGGAAAACACTAACCTGACATAATTAAGAATTGTGTACCTTGTTTAAATATACTGTGATAAACAGAAATATATGATTTGTGATTTTTTTTTTTCTTCAAATTGTATTCTGATTAGAGTTAATATGAGCCAATGAGGGATTACCATTTTGATGGCCAGTGGGTTCATCATGTTCTTACTGGTTTCTGTTGGAGCTGTTATTGTACTGTTATCATTACCTTTCTTTAAATTATGACTTTTACTCGTATGTTTGGACTTTAATAGTGTAATTTATCAAGATCCAGACAGATAAATAGATAGACAGACAGAAAGACAGACAGACAGCTAGATGTCGTGACGAATCCTTTCTATCTGCTTGTCATATTTAGATTATGATGACGAGGACAACGATGAAGGAAGAGTCAGCGTGTGTGATGTCACAGAGGACGCAGAGCCCAGCTCGTGGCTTCGCTGCATTCTTCAGTGAGAGATAGTTTCTCACCCTATGAACGCTACGGCCTCCAGCCAGGAGGAGGAAATGAGAAGGAGGGGTGGCGGCAAAAGAGGGGAGTGAAGTGTGACAGTGTCAGAGAGGAAGCATATGGATGGAGAAGGTGTGAGTTTGTATTTATGTGTGTTAGCAGATTATTTTCTATGTAAATATTTTTACACTTACAATAAAGCTGTTACAGTGACTCTCACCTTCAAATATGCATCCTGTCATTTTTTGAAACTCGACCCTGCCTCTTCTTCAGACACCAGCTTATCGCTCCACTCTGTGCAAATGAATGTAAATTCAATTTTATTCCATCTTTATTCCCCTCCCTTCTTTCTTCCTCCCCCTCCTCTTCTTCTTCTCTCTCTGGGGTGTCCTTCCTGTTTTTGTAAACATAATTGAAGACTTCTTTTTTTTTCCTAAGAAAAACCTCCTGCTTCTAAAATGAGCTTATTAATGTCGTCCTCAGTATCATTTCTGTTTTGCTCGTCGAATCCATTTCTTTTCCTCCATGTCCATTTAATTGAAGCGTTAAAAAAAAACATAATTAGCATTTAAATCTCTTTCCTACAGTCGCTTGCCTTCCTCACATCGCTCTCTCTCTCTCCCCTCTTACTCTAGCAGACTCTACATGTCTCCGTCGCCTCGGCAACCGATGCTTTTTTCCTTCCCTCCCTTGCTCTCTGTATCTCCCCCTTTCTCTCTCTGACTCCCTGTCTCATTCCCTCTCTTCACTGCCAGAGGTAGGAATGATAACTGATATGTGTCGGAGCGTGTGCGTGTCTCTGTCCATCTCTTTTTTGTGCGTCTGAGTGACATTTCTGTGGCATTTAGGCAGCAGCTGTAGATTGGAAGTTACCTCTCTCTGCTCAAAGTGCCATATAGAGTGTTGGCTCCGTGCATGATGCCTCTAATGATGATGAATGTGCTGCGCTCAGGTGTGTGGTCTGTGAATGTGTGTGACAGAGCAGAACAGACAATGAGTGTGTGCACTTTAGTGTGCTGTTGAGTGCAGATGTGGATGAACATGTGGTGCATAATTGAGCGTTAAATTTAAAAGCCCAGGGGTGTGAAATAGTGGCAGAGTTCTGCTTCTGTGTTTACATGTTGTTTTTATCTGCTAACATTAAAGAAGAAAAAAGCTGGACCCTCCCCTTGCTTTCTCTCTCTCTCTCTCTCTCTTGCCCCTCTGTCCTTCTTCACAGAGAGAGATGATCGGAGGAGCGGAGTCTCAGTGAACAGAGCGAAGCGATGGAGAGATGGTAAGATGGAAAGTATCTGAGCTGAAGGAGGGATGTATGGGGGAGCAGATGCTTAAAATGTCATTCTGAGTGATAGCTGGCATCATTTTCCGAGCTGATGAGGTCGTGCAGGGCGCCTGTAGACAAAAAGACAACTTTTCTGTCACTCCTCGCCTCTCATCTTTTTCTCCTCCACTTTTCTTTCAGCTCCATCTCTCCTGTCGCACGACTGATCGCCCTCCGCTGCCTCATCTCCCTCCTCCTCTTTGTTTCTCTGGTGACACAACCCTCCACCTGTAACCGTGACGACAGTGAGGGTGAGGAGGAGCAGGTGGACGCCCTGTCGGTCCAGCTGTCCGTCACGGCCCAGGTCACACCCACCCCTCTGTGGGCAGTTGTCTGGGGTCCCACTCAACCTCTGGAGGATGAGACTTACCATTTCCTCTCCAGCCAGGAAACCGACCCCCTTCACCCGCATGGGGGCCAGCAGGAGGACAGCACTGCCACACCGGGGGGTTGGCCTTTCCCCAGCTCAAGCATGCACCCACAAGAGGAGGCACCGCTGGAGTCTAAAGACCAGGATGGAGCGAAGGATGGAGAAATGGAGGTGGAGCCTGAGGAAGGTGGGCATCAGGATCTGCAGATGAAGGATTTCTAAATAAAGGTGTCCACAGTCCATGTGAATACACACATATATCACAAGTCCTCCAGGGAATGAGCTGTCAGCTGGGTGAAAGCTGACAGGAAGCTGTGTGCAGCCGGCTGTGTCTGCGGCGGGGAATGCCTAATAAAGTTCTCATCACTCACAGAAGGACCCGGCCGCTGTCAGATTACCAGATACACAGAAGACGTCATCAGATTAGAGTTGGAGGGCAGCATTCTCATCAAATTTCATGTTTCAGCTGGCTTTATTGATTTCTACTTTTGTCAAGGAATTACAATCACACATGGTGATGAGGTGAGAAATTAATACCTGCATGGGAATGTGTTTGTGTGTGTTACAGTGGACCCTCAGTTCTACGTCACCGTGACCATCTCCTCTGTGCTCATCGTGACAGCAATCGTCATAACAGCAAAACTCTGGTAGGAATCTTATCTCTCTCCTCGATAATGTGGTGTTTTTGTGTGGTGGAGACAGTATAAAGTGAACATCTCATCATCTAACTTCCGGAATGAGTGGGAAACCTATCTGTGAACAGGACGAAGGATGTTGTACCTCCTGACTTTAGATTTTTGTGGAAAACGTGACAAAAATCATATTGAGGTGTAAATATAGAGACATTATTTTCAACAGACTCTCTAATACGGTGTTGTTTAATCTGTAATATTTTATTACCTCCTGTTTGCTTTTAATATTTGCAGTTTGCCATTAGAAAAGAAACGTTATTCTCCTAAAAGGTTTTTTTTTTTTTTCCAAGAACATCTAACTCACTTAAGGCTGGGATGTGTTTAGGTTACTTGTAGTTACTCAAGACAGAAGTTACCAACCTAGAAGTCAGGACCTCTTTTGGAGTCAGGAGATAAGTTTGAGTTATCTCCAGGTGATAAATAATACAGCAAAGAAAAATGCATATTTCTTCATTAGTTTCCTTCAAAATAAGTTGCTCTTAAAATTGTAAAATGGGACTTGTGACATATTATCAGCCTGCTTTCAACTCTGCATGATATGAAGTTAAAGCTCCTGTGAGTAACCTTTGGTTTAAATCAGTTTTGGCACCCTCTGTGTACAAAACTGTAGTTTTTTGCATCTCTTTGTGGATGAATAGCTTTGGCAACGAAAAATCTATAGCTTTCTATTAACAGCTACATGTTTCATTAATGGACAATCTATGCCATGGAAACTTAATCAGGAGGCTAGTTTCAGTTATTGATGAATGGCACTGTACTTGGACTGTAGGAAAGGCAATCTCACCTAGCCTCATTTTGCAAATTTAATGTTTTTCTGCTTCTGCTCTTTTGGTAGTATTTATTAGCAGTATGCTGTGAAGAGTTCAAATAGTAATAGTTCAAATAATAAGGGTTTCACTCAATTTTCCTTAATCATATCAGGTGAGAAGTTTGTTCAAGGCTTTTACGTACTGGGTCCATCCTTTTTTTTTTTTTTTTCACCTGTGGCATTTTTGCCACAGGTGAAAAACATATGATCTTATGTTGTGTTAATTATGTTTGCATACTAACTCAGAAACTTTGAGAATTTTTTTGTACAAATTTCCTTTTTATGGCATCCATCCAAGTCATTTAAATGTGTGATTGACAATTCAGAGCAGTAGCAGCAGCTCCCTTTCTCTCTCTCTCTGTCCCTTAAATTTAAACTTTACTTGAAACACTATGATATGTGTATGTATTATGTGGATATCAACCATTAAAAGTCTCATATTTTACCCTTTTCAGACAAGTTTATATTGGATTCAGAGGTCCCCAAAACATGCCTGTGAAGTTTGTTGATGAAAAAATACTCCAGTTTTAGATTTTTGCATGTCTAAAAAATCCTTCTGTTTTAGCCCTGCTCAGAATGAGCTGTTTCTATCTGTGGCTTTATGTTATTGAGCTGTCTGACTCCGCCCCTTACCACACCCAGCTCAGGAAATGGATATGGCTTAATGGATGTGGCCCCTTATGCACAGGAGACTGGAGTAGATGCTGAAATAATCACCTCATTATGAGAAATAGGGAATTTGTTGTGAATCAGGATCCAGTTGGTGTTGAGAAATCAATTCTAAATGGAATTGTGAACCCCAGAATCGAACTGAATTGTGAGAAACTTAAAGAGTCACATTTCTACACCCAACATTTTTTAAATCAGATAATGCACTCAAAAAACATATCTGAAAACTGGAAAAGCATTCGGAGAGCGCAGACCTCCTTCATTAGCCCTATCTCCCAATAGTACAGAATCCTTTTAAAAAATTCCTGGATCCAGACAGTGATCTGGATCACTCCCAAAATCTAATCAGTTCTTCCTTATGCCATTTCTGACATTCCCTGAAAATTTCATCAAAATCCGTCCAAAACTTTTGGAGTTATGTTGCTAACAAACTAACTAACAAACAAACCCACCCGATCACATTACTTCCTTGGTGGAGGTAATAACAGGTTTAGTGTGCAAAGGCCTTTACTGTTGATGAAGCAGCATATTTTAACCATCATCATAGAGTGCATGAATATAGGATAATAGCACATTGTTGAAACAAAGGCATACAACATTTCATGCTTTACATTAGATGTGGCACCTGTGTGTGCATTTACTGCAGGGATGTACCGACTTGTGTCTCTTTAGTGTGAACATATAGTGAATATAGCCAAATCATGAAAGGAGGAAGAAAAAATGTTTGGAAAATATACTTCGGTGGATACAAATATACCTGGGTGGCCCACCCACGTATTGTCTGTGTGTGGAAGTTTTAATTTATCATGAAAAAGATTCTGAAAATAGATCTTTGAAGACTAAAACTCAGATTAAATTTATGTGTAGTTATTGTTCAGGAGACTAAAACGAGACTAAAGTCTAATTTGATTTTTGTCAGACATTCAAAATCCCTGATATATCTCCATATTTGTAGCTTTTCTGTCTATCAGCTGCAGAAAGCAGGGATCCCAGGTTTTGTAGGGTGCATATCCACAAATATGGTTTTGCACCGTATCCAGGTAGTGAGAATAAATGTTTTGACTAAAATGTCATCACTTTTTACTGACAAAAACTGGACTAAATTATTTTTAGTTTTCACTGACTATGAGTAGGCTGACACTATGAGGGCTAAAATGTGGCTAAAACTAATGAACATTTTACAGTAAAGACTAAAAGTAAAATAGGAATAGCCGTCAAAATTAACATGGATGTTTGGGGAAAACTGAGTTTTGCGGCGTCTTCTTGATCATTTTATCTGACACCTACACCCCAGCAACAGTGCCCCAAAAAAATAACAGTATAAATATAGAAATTAATGATCTTGCAGCTGTTTATCTCATTTAGCTCATACAGAGGCATCATTATTGATTTCAGGCAGTTTCATTACTAGCTCAAAAGTCTTCACTGGGACTTTAAGATGATTCGTTTTAAAAGATAGTTCAGAATGCCTGTAAGTGTTAAAATATTGTGTTGGGGGTGTGGGGTAGGAAAATTTGGGGTACTTTTTTTCCAGGTATGGCCATTTATACCAGTTTATCAAGCAAGATGTAAATCTGTGAATCAAGCCAGATGTGAGAAGATTATAGATGTTTTTGGCTGTGCGTGTTAATAATTATGTAACATCTCTAAATCCACCTCCCTTAAAATGAGAGATCAGTGATTTGCTCCATAATGATATCTTAGCGACAGCGTATCACTGAAAGTTGCACAAATGTGTAATTTTGTGCCTCAGACATGCAATGATTAAAACGTTTGCAGTAACCAATAGGTTGTGACAGGAAGCAGAGGCAAACCTGTTGTCATAGCGATAAAATTACTTCAGTAGTGTCGATGTTCTTTAAAAACCATTAAAGCTCAGAGAGCATGTAAACACAGAGTGGGTTCTGTGTGTGTTTCTTGGTGGGTGCTGGCTGCACACATGGCCATTAGCTGGAATGAGGAGTCATCTATGTGATGTAGTGAAGCACTGCCACGCTTTGCTGATCAAACCAATAACACCTCGTTTATTTGACCACTGGGACTCCTCTCCTTCTCCCCCTGCTCTTCACAATCGCCTTTTTCTTCTCCTACTTTGTTTTTTCCCCCCTCACTAATCTATACTTGCTCTGCCCCTTTTTTTTACTGTAATTCTCTTATCTGCTGATCTTACCCACATTTCTATTATATCATACTTCTGCATTTCGTTGCCTGAATCTGTATAATTTGTTCTCCTTCTTTCTCACTTAATCTCAGATTTGCTTCAACACTCCTACATTATCTGGCCTCTCTCTCTATCTTACTCTCCTTCCCTCCTCTGCTGAGGCCTTCTTCCATCTTTCTCCTTTTTCTTTCTCTGAATACCTGTGTTCCCCGCTCTTCCTCCGGGTTATTTCGCTTACTTCTAGTTATCATCATCGCCTCGCTCTAACACTGCCTGTCTTTGTACAGCTGGTACTCCTCTTATCTCCCCCGCCAGTCTCACTATCTCTCCCAGCACTGCCAGTCCGGCTGCACAGATCCACAGATAATCCTGCAGCTTGCTTTGAGCTGATACACGATAAACCCCCCTTTTTTTTCTCTCTGGCCTTCTCTGTTGTTCCGATAACTTTTCTTCATCTGCACCCGCTGTGGAGGGAAAAACCCAACTCTGCCTGTGGATCCAAAGTGGCCTCGCATAAAGAAAGGGGAAAAAAGTGAGAATTGCTGGGATGCAGACTGGAGACATGGCAGCATCCCCTCTCTATAGACTGGCTCATGCTTCAATGTCATAAATGTGTAAATAACACCATGTGTTAGATAGAGAAAGTGCCTCAGATCGAGCGGGAGGAGGCTACAGATGGACTGAAATGATAGGCCTATAGTGGAAATTGGCCCCCGTCCAGTTCATTATGATTATAGAAGAGTGGCATATGTGCTGGGTGATTTTCTCAGCCCTAAAACCGTCAGTGTGGCTAATGTTACCAAGCATGCTCGTGTGTATGGAGGTTATGTGGAGTCAGACAGGTGTTTCTGAGCAAAAAATGAGGGTGCGGGATGGCTTTTATGGCAGCGAGAACACCTCTCCTGGAAGTCTAAGTATCTGTAAGAGCCTGAACCTGTGACTCCCAACTGTGTCTTCACCTTAATTCACTCTTCACACCACTATTTCCTCGCCTTGTTGCATCCTGCCCACCTTACCCCATCTGACTCCCTCCTCTCTCCCCCACAGAGCCTGTCTCCTCCACCCATCCCTCGCTCTGCCTCCCTCTCCCCCCTGACAGCGTTTTAATGAGTCCAATGAGTGCACTAATTCTCTCTCACAGTGGCAGTGTAATGTGTTCGCTGATGCTAAATGGCTCGCCTGTTCTTGATGCTCTCTGACTTTGTTTCTCTCTCTCTCTCTTTCTCTCTTTTTCCTTTTTTCCCCTTATCTGCTCCTCTTAATTTCAAACTCCTTCCTCAATCACGTCCTGCTCTTTGTAACCTTCTTTTACTTATCCGTCTCTCTCTGAAACTCCAACTTTCTTTGTGTCCCTTTAATCTCTGATTCTATTCCTGTCCCACTTCCTCTTGTTTTTTTTTAACATCTTTCCTTTTATTTCTGCGTCCACCATCCTTTTTTCTCTCTCTCTCAATCCCTTATCAAAACCTCTCCATCTTCTTTACCCCAATTTCTTTCCTTCTTTCCATCCTCTTTCCTCCTCCTCTCTCTCTTCCTTCCCGTCTTTCTGTGCCACTATCCTCCTCTCCCAGTTATGATCGCAGCTGTTCCCAACATCCGCCCCCGCTTTCCCGTGGCGTGGCTCCCCCCCTCTCCCTCGCGCTGCCTCGCTCCCTGGCTTCGGAGGACAGCCGGCAGACGCTGCACAGCACCTCCTCCTCCTTCAACGACAGGGAGAGGTAATGAGTCGCCTCTACAACTCTGCACAGTCTGGGTGTCTGTGATGTTAATGTGCATGTGTGTGCACCTCTGGATGAAAGTTTGCCTCTCTTCGTGTGGGTAAAGTAGCCTCTTTTTTACCTTGTGTGTGCATGACCATGGAGAATAATTGGACAGTAGTGCTATTCTCCAAGGAGTGCTCAGGGCTTTAGTGTTGCTGTAAGAAGTATCCATGTTTTAAACTCCCTCTTCAGATGAGTCATCGTGGGCTCAGCCGCCGTCCATGAAATGATGCTTTTATTTGAGGGTATTCAAAGTTAATCTCAATCTGGATAATAATAGTGCTCCCTTTCACTTCCTTCCACATTCCCCCATTAGCTTTTCCTTCCTCCGTTTCTTCCCTCCGCCATCATTTTGGTCCCTTGTGATGCATCATGTACACCACTTTCTCAGCTTTAGGCCTCCTGCTCCACTTCTTCTTCTACTGTCTTTCCTCTCATCACCAGGACTCCCCAAGCTTCCCACAACACTCCCCTCCTCCCCGTTTTCATTGTCCCCTTCTCACTCTTCTTCTCCTGTCTCTCTTGCTGTGTCAGGATCCCAGTTGTGAACCTCTGAGATGACTTTGTTCCAATATGGTAAACATTTCTACGGGGCCTTGAGGAGGAACATCAACACGACCAGAGGATGTGCCCGCAGCGCCGTTTTATTTTCTCTGAAACTGTGAAATGAATTCAGGGATCCCAGGTATCCAGCCATCACACAAACTCCTCGGCTCCCCTGAGGTCTTAAACTCATCTTCCTGCTGCTCCCTTCCTCCTTCCATTCCTTCCTTCCTCTGTGCTCAATGTTGGTTTCTTTTATGTGGCTCTGCGTCACTGTAACCTGCTCCTTGTTTTCCATTCTCTGTATGGCCCTGAGCTCTGCCAAAATACCCAGCCGCTCTGTGTTTCGACCTGCCTTGACTAATTCACAAACAGGCACTTTAACAGCCATGCAGAATCCCATTACCCATGAAAGTCCCCTACCTGTGCTTCCATAACTGCTTCCAATAACTCAGTATTAGCTGCTGTAATGCAACCGACTGTTCCTTCTCTTAAATTCAGTTCAGTGTAGCAGCCTCCTATCTAATACGTAAACGGTTAAAAAGCCATTCTCAGCATCTCCAAACACTGAACGGGGTATTTCACAAAGCTCATTGGCACAGCTCTAGCCAACAGGCAATGTGTTTAACATGTCACGCTCCAAAAACTGCTGTTTATCCCCCTGCTTTGGGCGCCTGAAATGCAAATAGTGTGGCTTTTTCCCTCTGCAGAATGTGCAGGAGTCTGTTTTTTTTTCCTCATGATTTGTTCTCTTAATTATGTGGCTGACGTTCACCCCTTTGTCGAGCAGCCTTTGTTCCTGCCGGACTCTGTAGAGGTGTGTGAAGCATAGAGAACCTCCACTGGTGGAGATAAAATACATAAAGCACAGGGGGCGGATGGAAGAGGCATTCTTGTTGAAAATCAATGTTTCCCAAAGGTTTCAGATGGTGCACATCAAAAAGACAGATTTATGTCGTCATGGAAATGAGCATCTGTGAACTGTATGCTTGATCAAAGGACTGACATTACCACAAGGATTTTTTCAGCCAAGAAACTCAATTTGGAACAATACCACCAAAATTTTGCTTCTTATCACAATCAAGACACTTAAGGGAAGAATCAAGGAGCATCATCTGACTCTCTCTTCAATGATCTGCATGTACATAGTAAGAAAACTTGTGAGAGTTCCTTCAGATCTATTATTTATAAATGTCTATTTTATCTATCAGTGAGTGATATCTTAAAGAGTCTTCTAAAGCCAAATGTCAGGTTGCAACTTTTCAGAGCATCTTTGAGACATGAATCCCCTGCGGTTACACACATTTCCACTACAGACATAGTGCTGGTGGCTTCATGCGTGGCTCGTGCAAACCAACAGATATAAAAGTCTTGTGATTTTGGTAGCATTCCTGTAGAAATGTGGTCTTTCTGTACCATGGAAGTTCAATAAAGACTGGCGTTTTAGCTCTGTGTCTGTTTATTTCTATGCATATTGAATGAATTCCCCTGGGAGCGCTGCATTCTGCAATGCTTTATGGGATTGACAAAGCCTGCACTGTGCATTTTAATAGCTACCCCTGTATCCTAATCTTTTTTTTTCTTTCCCTGAAGTGAACATTTAGTCCCTCGCCTTGCATTGATTCTCGAACATAGGCTTGGCATTGAGAAGTCCAACGTGTGCCAATCATGTTCAGCAGCAGCTGAAAAAGGGGGTAGCATGAGACGCTCGCTTGTGTGTGAAGCTTTTCCTTATCTCCTCACCTCATATGGATTCCCCCCCGCTTCAGAAAGATTAACAGGATGCTAAGCAAGAATTTCCTCTGTGTACACTTTTTCAAACAAATGTCAATAAAATCAAGGCGGCTGCAAGTTGAGAAATGCCACCCGAGTGTGTTGAGATTCTCCATCAGTCTGCTGCACAGCCACCGTTTCCATCTCCTCTGGGCATTTTACTGATCAATCAGAGTAATTGATTGGCCTCATCCCACTCTGAAGTTTTAATGATCCTGTAGTTATGAGACACGGCAGCAGACACTGCAGCAATCTGTAAGCACCGCCAATAAATACTAAAGCAGAAGTTAGGTGTGAACTGTGCAGAGTCACTGCTCACACCTTTAATGAATATACCCGATTCACCTGCCACTTTCTCTCTAACCCTCCCAACAGTGGGAGAGGTGTACAGCTGTTAGAATTCACAGCTCCAGTCTGGTTAAAAAAAAAAAAAAAAAAAAAACCCCACCAGTAAAGTTCAATCACACTGAGTGAAATTAACACCCCTATTAATAGAGGTGGGCGTGATGTAGGAGGAGGGGGTGGTGATGGAGACAGAGGCAGGGTTAAAAAATGAAATAGGATCATAATTTGTGTCCTTTCTCCCTCTCGCTGTGGCTGCTGGTCATCTAATTGCTACCATTAATGTCACACAGGATGAAGAGCCTAGAGTTAAGTGAAAACAGAATCAAAAGGGGGAGAGGGAAAGATGGACAGAGAGCTATGATAAAGGCAATTTTGACAGCATGATAGAGATACCAGAGAGGCTGGACAGCCATTTCAACTGACAATTTTGACATTGAAATAGAAGCTCTGGGTGAAAAAACTCCTATGAAATATGAATGCACATGGTGTGTGTATGTATGAGTATTCATGCTGGTTGTGCACAGGGGAAGCCTCAGCTCTATAATACATTAGTCTCTTTGGGGACATGCCCTAATTAATGGCTTGACCTCCTAACGGGTAGCCCCCCTTCTGCGAGTTAACATTTAGCTGTGCACCCTCCAGAGATGCACTTTGAAGTGCATTTAATAAAAAAGTGACAGTGACATTAATGAGCCAGTCAGGAGAAGTACAGGGCTTCCTTTTTATTTCTCGAACAAGTTATATTCTGAATTTTTACAAGTCTCAACTCAGCAGAGAGAAAAAATACAAAGAAACATTAATCAAAACCAAAAGAACATTTTTAAACCAATAGATACACACATCTGTGCCAATACACTGATCTTGTTTCTGATCGATGGCAAGTGACTCCTGCTGCAGACCGTTCGATCTTCATGTGACAGAAGTGCTGTTTATGTGAGTGGAATTGTGTGTATATACACTGACAGTCTGCCTGTTAGGTTATTAAAAGCTGCAAGAGTTGAAGTCACACCTGTCACTTCCATCTGCCTGTGTGTTTCTGGATCCATCAAGGTGAGATCTGGCGACAAGAAAAGTTCCCATGAAGCCTCCTGGTTTTATTGTGAAGAGTGTGTGTTTGTGTGAGAGAGACAAAGGTGTCCTTGAACATTGGTCACATTGTTTACTGTATCCGTTTGTCCGTCAATGTGTCCATGTGTCCGTTAATCTGTCAGAGTGTCCTTCGGTGTCGGCGTCACCACATCTCAGTCTCTTTTCTTCAGTTGGATTTGGACCAGATCTTCCCACTGCCACGCAGCCTGCACAGGAAACGAACATGAACAAACACAACATCAGAACTTTTTGTAACCTCTTTCTGCTGCAGCAAAATATTTAGAATTTGTGTTTCTATGTCTGCAGTGAAATTGATTAGGGTGTGGTTTACAAAGAGCCAAATTCTAATAATAACTGCAGTGCTATCGGTCTTGTCCTTTAAATAGCTCTATGAAGAAGAAATGGTGTCAAAACTCCTTTAATTTGAGGATTGAGGTTAAGCTATCATTAATTTGGATTCCAAAACATTAAGTGGATCTACATTTGAATGAAGAGCGCTGCTGAGTGATGAAAATTATAGGCCTCTATGCTTCATCAGCATGTGAGAGGCAGCCAGGAAATAATGACAGCTTTCTGCAAAGCAAAAAACATAAACAAGCAACGAGGGAAGCATCTCGCCTGATCACTGGAGGGGGAAACAGTTCTTTCAGGAGGAGGGGAGCATGCAGGCATTTGTTTATGTAGTGGCATTTACCTTCTAGGACAGATGTGAAATTAGCCATTGGTAATTGGGCTGTATGGAAGCTGAACAGGCCCTGATAGCAGGTTTTGAACATCGCTACAGAACACAGGCGTGCATCAGATAATAGATCCACTTCACGCAGGCACATGCAAGCGCTCGCACACAAACCCACCACTTACACGGCAGCTGGCTTTTTATGTTTATTGAAAAAAATGGAAACATAGCATTTGGCTGTTAAATGAACATGGCTCTCTACAAGAACCCTGGACTAATGGCTTTCATTTAATGTTTGAAGTGGAGTCTTTTAGAGCTGTGTTATAACTATGTAAATTCAGCTTTATAAAGCACCTTTCAAAGAACACAAAGTGCTATAAAGAACTAAAGGAAAAAGCAGTAGTAAAAGAAACTTAATGGAAGAAACCTTCAGCATGCAGCTTGTTTCAATTTGATGACTGGTGGGAATGACTAGCTTTTCTTGTTTTGAAAACCTCATCATGAACTACAGTAAAAGTGCAGCAACAAATCTGAATAAGCAAAAAAACAATTTTTAGAAAATTATCCAACATGGCCAAAAATGTAATGTGTTCATTTATGGACTGTTTGTCCATGCTTAAAAAAGGAGGCAATTTCTATGCAAACTACTGGTGCTGTGACTGTATAAAACCAGCATACATAGAGATTTTTTAAAGAACATCAGAGACAAAATTTACTGCCTCCCTGTGAAGAACTAAATAGCTCTGCATAACCACAGCACACACAAAGGTGAAGTCACACTACTCACCCTTTCACCTTTGAACTTTTTTTGCCTGGCTGTCGTGGTTCCTGAGAGGAGGCGGGGTCTCTGGGTTCTGCAGGTTGGTCTGCATCCTGATTTGATGCAGCTCCCGCAGGGGCGGGGCCTGATGACGGAGAGGCAGCACTGGCCTTTAACGTTTTCTGTAGATTTGACACCTGAGGGGGAGAGAGGAGATTAAAAATTAAAGATTAACGAGGAGGGCCATGTTAAAGGAAAGCTTCACAATCTTTCAAGCCTGTCCTGAAAACAAAAGTCAGGATCCCCAAATGAACTTTTAAACAGATTTGTGTGCCGTAATTGCTCCTTGTGGGCAATCTCCTCCCCTTAATTGCGCCTTTAATATGAATGATGGGGGATAAAATCCTCTTTGTAAAAATGTATCAAAACGTTCATTCGAGGCTAATGTGAAGCGTCAGCAGTCTGATTCAGTCACACAGTGGGAGTCAGTCCTTTAAGTATAAGTTTCCCTCTTTGTGTCTCGCTGACTGTGTTTTAGACTGAACTGCAGTAGAGAAATAAGAACACAAAGAATGAATTTCATACAAAGAAGAGTGAAACCTTGCATGTATCTTTGAACATAATGATTAATTTTTTCTCCTTCAGCTGTCAGTATGAACAGAAGAAATGACTATAGCAAGAAAAAACTAATTTCAAAGCTCATTTTTGGAATGAATATTAGAAGACGGTAGTATTTCTTTCAGGTGAACGCATGACTGGAACCTATGATGTATGACTTTAAACAAGATATATATATATATATATATATATATATATATATATATGGGCATATGCAGTCAGTAGGAAACTAAAATATCACAAATAGCTGAAAGCATTGAAAAACAGATGTGGAGGAGGGAAGAGTAACATTTGCAGTTTTTTCTTGGGGGATAGTTATTGAACTGCAGGCTGAAGTGGTGATTCACTGACCTCTGTTTCCACTTGGACTTTGACTTTTAACTGGCTCTCTCTGTATTGGTTTGCCCTCGAGACCTGTTCCTCAATCCCACACAGGACTGCCTCACAGCCTGTACACCTGGAACAGACAAAAACAGGCAGAGTGGATTGTGTGTTACAGATAATTGAGACATAAATCTAAAGTGGGCGCACACGAAAACAAGGTTGATACAGACCACTCCTGAAGTGTGTTGACTATGTTAGGGAGCTCGTTGGGCCCAAGGTCTCGACCCACGCTGCAGTCCACCTCCACCTGCTGGTTCCTCTGGTCTAGTTTGCCCTGGATGATGTCACAGTAAACAGCCTCGATCAGCAGGTCCTCCAGCTCCCGCACGTTCTTCAGCTCAAGCTGCTGCAGAAGCAGTGAGTACGGCAGGCACTGAGGGGAAAAGATACAAGATTTTAAATATTATCTCTTTTTTTTTAAACAAGGTACACAGGCAGATAATTTGAGCCCACTTTAACCACTGATGGAAAATGACACAAAATGTTACTGTGAAATTGCCCATTTGTCTAAATGTCACTGCCAGACAGGGATGAAAAGGGAGTTTGGACAATTTAACAATCCTCCACTGGGCAATTAGAGAGTTCAAGCCTACATGCGAGGAAAGCAGTGACATATTAAAGAGAAAAACAGAGCATGAGAGTAAGGAGCGATGAGGAAAGAGAGATTAAGTATAAAAAAAGAACAGGGCTGGTGAGAATAATGAATCAATTATTTATCAGAAGCAGGGAAAGAAAAGGGCATAAGCAGTATGGTTGGAAGGTGCAAATGAGAGATGTCTTTTAAACGAACATTAAATACTTTATCAGGCACATGGAGGAAGGGAGAGGCAGACGTCTCTAATGAGTAGTTGTAGTTGTGCTGGTGAATTTTCCTTGAAAACTTGAGATTGAAGGCATGTCTGATGTGGATATAATTAAACTGATTAAAAAACAGCCACAAGCTTAAAAACACATCCGACCTAATGTGAACTTTCGGAATATTGTATTTGAAAAACCAGTACAGTCTTACTCAAAGGCTGATTTGTTAAATGTTATCAATATTTTCCCTTAAGAAGCCCCCAGCAATATGACTAGATCCTGATGGATATGGGGTTTTTGAGACTGATATGTACACCTGTTTTATAGTTTAAAAAAAAAAAAACTCTCTCCACCAACACAGGGACATATTGATGTGTTTGGTTTGGATAAATAGCCTTTCCATAAGCAGATTTAGCACTATTTAGTGCCAATATGACTATGTGGTTACTCATAATAAGTAATTACTCAATTGATGTGTAAGCTACAGAGTAAAGTACACTAAGCTGGGCAAACAACTTCATAAAACCATTTCTAATTCACCCTAGAACTGGGCAATATGGACCCAAAATCATATCTTGGTGTTTGTTTTTTATCTTAACGGTGTTACACAATTTATAACTTGATATCTTTTCTGTACAGAAATGAGAAAAACAAGGTCAATTCTAAGTCAAGTCCATATTGGCCCAATGCCACATGTCACAGGTACAGTGTAGTGAAGAAGTATTTGCCCCCTTTCTGATTCCTGATGTTTTTGCATATTTATCACACTTGAATGTTTCGGATCATCAAACCAATTTTTATATTTAACAAAGACAACCCAAGTAAATGTAGTGTTTGAAAGATTATGTCATTTTTAATGGGGGGAAAAATCCAAACCTATCTGACCGTATGTGAAAAAGTAATTGCCCCCCTTGTTAAATCATGAGTTAACTGTGATTAGCCACAGTTTTTGGAAAGCTGAGTTCAATTTCACTTGCCACACCCAGGCCTGATTACCACCAGTTTTGTTGAATCAAGAAATCACTTCAATAGAAGCTGTCAGACAAAGTGAAGTAGGCTACAAGATCTCAAGAAGAAATGCATCATGCCACGATCCAAAGAAATTCAAGAACAAATGAGAAAAAAGTGATTGAAATCTATCAGTCTGGAAAAGGTTATAAAGCCATTTCCACGGCTTTAGGACTCCAGCAAACCACAGTCAGAGCCATTATCCACAAATGGAGAAAACTGGGAATAGTGGTGAACCTTCCCAGGGAGTGGTTGGCCAACCAAACTGACTCCAAGGCTGTGTCCGAAATCACTCCCTATTTACTATAAAGTGCACTATATAGTAAATACGCCATTTTGTAGTGGTGTCTGAATTCCGAGTGAGCATTGTTATTCAATATATAGTGCACTTACTCTACCCCACAATGCATTGTGAAAAGTAGTGAACAACAGATGGTCACTAGCCCAGCAATTTTTACTGTAATGCATCACAGTTGCTGCTCTCAAACATGACAGACGAACGAGAGGAGCACAGGAACACATATAAAAACTTTTTAAAATGCTTTTTTGTTTGTTGGTTTCACCAAATCTGTAAGAAAAATTAAGGATTCAAAACGGAGTAACTTTTTCTAGAACAACATCAGAAGAACTGTAGGCCACACTGGCCTCAGTTCAGGTCAGTGTTCATGACTCAACCATAAGAAAGACACTGGCATCCACGGGAGAGTTCCAAGGCCAAAACCACCGCTGACAAAAAAGAGCACAAAGGCTCTTCTCTCATTTTCCAAAAAACATCTTGTTGATCCCCAGGACTTTTGTAGACATATTCTGTGGACTGACGAGAAAAAAGTTGAACTTTTTGCAAGGTGTGTAGCCCGTTACATCTGGCATAAAAATAACACCGCATTTGATAAAAAGAACATCATGCCAACATTGAGACATGGTGGTGGCAGTGTGATGGTCTGGGGCTGCTTTGACGCTTCAGGACCTGGAGGACAACAACCCAAAATATACCAGGAAGTCCACCTCTGAATGGCTTAAGAAAAACAAAATTAAGGTCTTGGAGTGGCCCAGTCAGGGTACGGACTTAAATCCAACTGAGATACCGTGGCATGACCTTAAATGGCAGTTCATGATGGAAAACCCTCCAATATGGTTGAGTTAAAACAATTCTGCGAAGAGGAGCGGGCCAAAATTCCTCCACAGCGATGTGAAAGACTCATCACCAGTTATGGTAAACACTTGATTTCAGTAATTGCTGCCAAGGGTGGCAAAACCAGTTTTTAGGTTCAGGGGGCAATTACTTTTGCACACATGGTCAGATAGGTTTGCCCCCCCCCCTTAAAAATTAAATAATCACTCAAACACTGCATTTTCTATTTACTTGGGTTGTCTTTGTGAAATATAAAAATTGCTTCGAAGATCTGAAACATTTAACTGTGATAAATATGCAAAAACATCAGGAATCAGAAAGGGGGCAAATACTGTATACTTTTAAAAGCCACCAGCTGCACAATGTCATCATGGACATCAAAAATGTCCAAAATGACACGAGTTAACTATTCATTTATGAAAATAAATCATGATATTAAATAAAAATTCTCCTTAAATTAAACAAAACAGATCAAATGCTGATTCTGCAAAATTTCAGACCATCTTGCCTTCAAAAAGCGTATTACTGTCAGCAAGCATTATGCCCACCATACACAGAAACAATATTGATAGAAACAATATAAAGTCTGTAATTATACGGAGAGTGGCACAGTTTTTTATCATTATGCTTCTATTTACCACCACAATGGATTTAATATAAAACAATTAAGATATGTAAACTTTCAGCTTTAATTTAAGGGGTTTCTGAGAAATATGGCATTTACCATTTAGCAATCTTATTCAAAGTACCTCCACTATCAGGGGCTCCAAAGTATTTGGACAAATTACTGACAAGTATCTTCAGGGCAAGGTGTGGTCTGTTCCCTCTTTACTTCAGGACAAATAAGGTAGATAAAAGGTCTGGAGTTGATTTAAAGAGTTGAATTTGCATTAGGTAGCTGTTTGGCTGGAGCTATCAAGATGAAGTCCAAAGAGGTATCAATGCAATGGAATGAGGTAATGATTATGTTGTAAAAAAAACAAAATAATACATCTATCATCAAAAACTTTGTGTATGTCCATATCAACAATTTGGTTCACTCTTAGTAATAAAGAATGCACTGAAACTGACATCAAAAGGCCTGCATGACCACAGAAGACCATTTAAGTGGATAATCTCAGACTACTTTCTTGGTGAAGAAAAACTGCACAGCATCTAAATGAGTCAAGATTACTGGGGAGACAGTTGGTGTATCTTTGTCAAAGTCCACAATGATCAAGTGACACCTCAATGAATGTAAATACAGAGGCTTTAAAACAAGGGGCAAACCACAGGTAACATTCAAGAACAGGGAGGCAACTCTATAGTCTTCACCAGAAAACATCTTATTAGACTCCACAGGTCTTGAATCAGAATCTTCGGATAGATGTAACCAAGATAAACTTGTACCAGATGATTGGAAGAGAAAAAAAAGAGAGAAAGAAAGGAACAGCTCATGATCAAAAGCATACCACATCATCTGTCAAACATGGTGGAGGCGGTGTTATAGCATGGGCAGATATTGGGCCAATGGACAGACTCACCAGTGTTTGATGATGTGACTCCTAATGAAAGTAGCAAGGTGTATAGGGTCATACTCTTTTCACTTTCAGCCAAGTGCAGCTAGGTGATTAGAGTGCAGAGGGATAATGACCCAAAACTAACTGCCAAAGCAACCAAAAAGTTTTCAAGGCAAAAAAATGTAAAATTCTTCAATGGCCAAGTAAATCACCTGATTTCAATTCAATGGAGCACTTTTTTCAGTTATTGAAGACAAAATTGGAAGCAGACAGATCTCCAAAAAGGCAGCAAGTGAAGGTGGCTGCTTTAAAGGTCTGGCAAAGCATCTCCAGGGAGCAAACGAAGAATTTGGTAATGTCCATGGGCTCCAAGTTTAATAAATTCACTGAATGTCAAGATTTTTCATCTAAATATAATCAAGTGCAGTTATATTTTCAATTGTGTTAATTTTCCCCCAAAAGTTTGAGCCACTAATAACAGAGGCACTTCTTTCTTAGAAGGTGTCTGTAATTCTTAAATTGTAAATGGCACACTTTTGGAAAAAAAACCCAAGATTAAAGCTGAAAATCAACACTTTAGTCCCATCTTGATTTTTTAAATTTTAAATCCATTGTGTCGGTAAATAGATGCAAAAAAAATAAAAATTGTGCCACAGCTCAAATAATTATATTTCCCAGCCCTAAATCACCCCAAGCATTGTTTTCTATGTCTTATGTCTATTTAATAACTGTTTGTCTTTGTTTGACAGGCTAACTTTTGCCAAACAAGATTTCAGTCGAGCTCTAAATATAAAGACTGAATAATATACTTATTTTCCCCGTTATGAGTCGAGCGTAGTGCTTTTCTGTAAACTGTACAAAGAAGAGTGTATCAGTACCTTGAGGTTGGATGCCAGGCTGATGATGGACAGATGGCGAAGTTTGTTTCTTTGTGCAGGGGTCAGTTCTGGAAGAGAGGCGGCTCTCTCTGCAGCAGGAGACAAGAACAAAAGATAAAAAAGTGGCAAGTTTTAAAAAATATAGCAGAGCAGTGTGTGAGCGTCACTTTGCTGAGGGTCAAACAGTCATATATTATCGAGGCACTACTTAATACTTTGAAGTTTAATACTATACAGAGACATGTAGGTGAGTGTGGAGCTGTTTAAGCAGTCAGAGAAGAGTGTTAGGAGGAGGTCGCTCTCCAGTGACTGTGTCTCCTGCTGCCATGCTCCCCTGGTGACAGGCCTGACATCCTCTGAGACAGCAGCTCTGACAGCTCCTCCAAGGGCTCCACTACACAGCTCTCTGAAAGGAAGTGTGCTCCCTGTTGGTGTGACTCCAAAGGGAAGGCAACAATAAAGTAGGCTAGATTCTTTTTCCAGGCTATTGGTTGATATTCAGCTTAAAATTAGACATAATTAACATTCCACTTCTTGTTGAAGCTTCCTGGTGCATTACACAGACGGCAAATGAAGTCACAGTATATTAGTTTATCCGCTGATCTGTCTGTGCCAGCACTACTACAGCACTGACAATCAGCTGCAAATAAGGACACTCAACAAAAAAATGCCCAAAAACGCTAAAATCAGTAATTTTTCTCCTGTAAATAACCTGCCAGGAGTGAGAGATTTAAGCCTCTGTGTCAAGATGCCTGCCTCGCAGAAAGAAATACAACTCATAGTAAGAGTTGCAGGGCTGACCTATTACTTATTTACACTGTGCTGCCACTGCAATACCTTTGTAGTCGCAGTAGGTTCCATAGGCAAAGAGGTTGAGGAGCTGGTAAACTGGTGCATGAGGCCCGTTCTCCAGCTGTGGTTTAGAGGGCAGAAAGAAAAACAAGTAATGAGACTCTGATATGAAAAGTGAAAAAGTGCTTTTTATCCATTATAAGAAGTCTAACTGAAGCTTAGAGAGATTAAGAGCAAAGATCACATGAAGACCAGAGTACAGCTGCTAAATTTAGCTGTTTAAACATTTTCTAGAAATGTAATAGTGCCAGGCATTTTAATGATAAAAGTTATGTCAAACGTTCAACATTTTCTAGTTCCTTTTTTAAATATAAAAATTAGATGCTTGACTTATTCATTCATTAATGATAATAAGCTCTGGGTTTGACTGTTGGCTGGCCAAAAGAAGCAACCTGAGGGTGTTAAATTTGACTTTTATTACTCAAACAACAGATCCTGGAAATATCTGACAGAATTTTTCATAATGAATCCTGAGCTGTAGCCCTGGGCCTGTCTAATGATTTTCAAACATACTGGAATTAATCAGAGAACAGTTTTATTCACATCTGGTATCAAAATCTTTCTATTTCTTCCAATCAGACTCCCCAGTTGAATGCTTAAGTAACTATTGCCACAGTTTCCTTATGGGTGTGAAGCCATCTACAAATTCAGAAAGGCTGCATTATTAATAAAATACAATAACTGTTCTGCCTATAGATTCTTATTTTCTTACACACTGCTTCTTCTGTATCCAGAAAGACAGCTTCCAAATTTAGCAAAAATTACCACATGCAGGTGAAAAATATTAAGTTGACGCAGTTTTCCATTAAGATGGAAATGAGTGCAACTTTGGTCTGCCCCTTCTGTAAATTCAGTTCAGATTTGATGCAAGTGGAACATGCCGTGAAAGAAATGAAGAGCAAAAGAAAGTGGTTTTCTGCAGTTGAACCACAAATTTTGTTTGACAAGAAAACACTTGGAAAAGCAAGCATTTCTTCAAACCCTGAGAGGGGGCCTCTCTGTGAGGAAGCATTATAAATAGCCCAACGTTGTGATATATTTTTGAAGAATCTTGAAACTTCTCTGGATAGACCATTGTTGTCAAGAGATTAAAAAAAAATACATCAGGCCTTCTAAGGAAGAACTACTGACGGTTTCATTGAAATTTCTTTGGATTTGACCCATTTTGTGCTATTTAATAAATACAAAAGAAATCAAAAACAACTGAAGGAAACCTTTTCATTAAAAGATTTGTCTTACCTTAACACGTGATGATGTGTTGTTGCTCTTATTTATAAAGGTGACTTTGTGATACATCTTTAATATTCTGCACTAAGGTGAGTGAAGTATTTTTACTGCCTGAAGCAGAGAGACATTTCTGTCACTAGTTCTCTGTTTGTCTCCCTCCTTCAGTGTTTATCAAATAAAACAGTGTTGCAGATCTTACTCCCCTGCCTTTTCCTCACAGATCGAATTTAAGATGCAATATCTTTTTCAGCACTTCAAACCATCTTTCATGTTACTTTCACAAAAACATGGTGTTGTCTTTTAGTAAATAAAGAAGAAATTGACAGTTCAGTGTGTCAAAGCTGCACAAATCCTTAATCATTTTTCCCCTGTGATTGAGCTCAAACTCAGTCATTCTCCATCCAACAGCATTGTTTCACAGCTAAAATATAGTTTTTTTAACCACATACAACATGTTCAACATACAACAAGCATAATTTGCTGATGACAAACATTTAGAAGTTGATAGCAGCATCACACTCAGTCCTATATTTATAGATGTGTTGATTGGATGATGAGCTGTGACTCTGATAACTTCACAAGTGTCCAAATGTGTGCAAATTACTACTAGCACACATTAAACCATCTGAAGGTGGTCTATAGGTATTCTGGATTGTTGCATCAAAGGCAGTTCTGAATATGGAGAGGTTATTCCTATTCTCCAAGCATCATTGATGCATTAAGACCAGTGAGACTAACTGTCAGAGTTGTGATTAAGATTTTTTATACCAGGTCTGAAAAGGTCTCAAAAGACACAAATGGTGAGGAAGACAAAGTGTGAGAGCCTGTTTACCTCTCTGACATTTGGCAGCTCCAGTATATCGGAGAAGACGTAGAGTCCTGGGGTCTCTAGTAGGGAGCTGACAGCCTGGGCCAGCGCTGAGCCTGACAGAGACAGGAGCTGCTCCACCTCCATCTGATGCCAGGGGACACACAGGTGGCAGGGAGTCAGTTAACAGGTTAGACTTAAGTACTACAGGGAGATGCATGAGAGAAGCAGAGCTATGAAGTGAGCTCAAGTCTGATAAAATCAAGGAAGTAATGCATCTTTGTTACTGCTTTGGCTCTGCCACTTTATTAGGTGGTAGAGAATACTGTTGGGACATTGTGTTATTTTTTACCAAATATACTACATTATTAATCCTAAAGCTCTATGGATGAACGACTTTACTGCATATGGGTCTTTTTCATTCCCCGTAAAACACAGTCCAGCCACTTGCACTTTGTAAAACGCACACAGAACTTAAGTAACAACATGTCCTTTCCATTTAACTTCCAACAGCCAAGCACTCTTGACCAAAGCACTTAACCCCCAGATTACCTGGAGAGCCACTCAGATAGTGGATGAGCAGCTGCTTTCTCTAGCCCCAACGTGGGCAACAAGTGTAATGAATACTAAGCAGGCATGTTTATTCATCCAAACTCATTCCCTGCATGGAAACATGATGCAAATGCACAGCAGGCTGAAGGCAATGACAGAATAATTGCCTAAATACTGACAGTAATACGCCTGTGTCTTATGCTTAGATTTAGTTTGCACAAAGTGAATCCCAAAGAACAAAAGACAAAAACACTTCCTGATGCTAAAATTCTGTCATTGCAACTGTGCTTTGGCCTGACTATAGCTTTTAAGCCTCACAAGAAAAATTACCTGCGCTTAAAAATAGAACAGAGTAGACTGATTTTTGTTGTCAACCTCAAAATTCAAGTGATTTATCTGTATATAACAGTATGAGGAAGTGTCCTCTTGATGTTAATAAGATATTTAAAGATCTTACTCCCAGAGGACACATTCTGGGACGGAGGCTAGTTTAGTTTTACAGATACATAATTAAGTTATTGCAGTTGCATCAGACTGGTTCTGTATCCTAAGGTTGTTTCTTTAAAATTAATGCAACAGAGAGTCTGGATCCCCACGACTGAGCTAAGACTAGTCTGACTGGTTTGTTAAGAGCTTATGGCACCGCTTTAGTGTATAATCCTAAAACTGATACATTAAGACTCACACATGCATATCTTCCTCCATATGTTATCCCACTGGACAAAAATAAAGGAGGTGTAAAGAACATCTTTTGTTGCAGGCTGACCAGATGAACAGCCATGTGTTTCAGCCAAACAAATTAACCTACACTGTTTTAGAAACAGTGCCTCTTTAAAATTCAGAAATCCGTAAGAGTCACATCGTGCAGTGAATGGAAGGTTGGATCGGATCCATCTGTGTTCGTATATTGAATTAATAAGGATAGAACTGGCTGCAAATCAGTGACAGATGCAAGAGGAGCACGAGGAGCTGGAAAATATGCAGGATGCAGATGTTCAGATACAGAGTACCCCTGTGAACAGTTTGAGATTAAAATGAATACCAACATTCTTAAATTAAGCGGAAAAAATAACTCCAAGAATCCCAGAATGCAAAGGGACACAATAATACCTAAGAGTGATAAATTATTTCTTATTGATGTTATGATTTAGATAATTACTGGCAACACTATTGGTGCTTCACCCATTGTTGTATAATTGTGCAGCATGTCCGCATAATGTGAATAAATAAAGATTTTTAACAACTATCAATCCTCTGTTCCATTTTTGTACTCCCGTGTTTTTTTCTATTAGTATTGCTTTGTTTTCATTTGTATTGTTCCAAGGAACCATAGATTGGAAACAGCATTAGAGAATCAAACACTTCATACAATAACAAAAATGTTCAAGGCTTCTGCAAGAAAAAAACAAAAAAACAAACAAACAAACAAACAAAAAAAAAAACACACTTGAAATTGGATTTGGCAGCCGTAAGCTCTCACAGTCTGTTGTGCATTATTCCCCAAACTTACTGGAGCAGAACTCACTTCAATAAACTCTCAGCTCTAATGAGTTCATCTATCTTTCCTATAGCCCCATCAACTAAAATGGCTCTTATGATCACTGCAAACATCTTCTGAGAGTAGATATTTCACTGCAATAAAGTGCAAATTGGTGAATTAATGTAATGTTTAATTTTGCAATATTTTTGCAAGACATTTGGAAACATATGACGTGCCATGACATCAAAAGAACATCAGTTTAAATTCTCTTCATACACCATAGAAAATAATGCCCCTTAGTGTAAACATCACTTACAAATACAACTTAAAACAAGCTGCTACGGAAAACAGCATTTTCTGTCAAACATTCTCATATAAGCTACTTAATGCTACTTAAGGGAAATCAAATGGTAAAACTTTGTATGGAGGGATTAACTGAGTGTGGGCAGCAGTGATAAGTATACAACTATAGCAAATTCCCAGGCAAGCCCCATAAAGACACAGAACTCCACAAATGTATGGAAACAAATGTAGAGCTTCCAGAAAATGCCACTTTTTCCTTAATTATAGGAGAAGAAAATATCAGCTTTAGAAAATAAAATGCAGTGTGTGGGTGTGGTGGCTGAGTTTAACCTCATCATTTATATGTTGAAAACACTTGCTGTATTTGCCCATAAAACCAACAAGAAGCTTCAGGAGTATAGACTTTAATTACAGATATCAGTGTCAAGTATCCTAGTATTCTAGTTTCTGGTCTTTTTGTACCAATAATCGTATCTCGTTATCCGGTTTGGGGCTGGATAAATTGTTTTTGTTGGACAAAATAATACATATAACGAATGAACAGATAAAATAGACAATAACAATGCCACTGATTATTGATCCATTATGTTTTCGTGCATGATTATGGATCTTTTTGTCTGCCATACTTAAATTGAATACAGTAACGGAAAGTGTCTTTTAACTATTAATTTACCTTCTGGATAAAACCTTGTTTACCTGTATATCGACAATCATAACTTCATTAATACCCTTTTTTATTTCAGTAAAACGAAAAATGTAGAAAGCCCTCGTGTTACTGTAACGCCATTTGTCAGACATATAAGGCAAATTAAACGCATTTGGCACATATTGTGGCTTTTAAACATGTTCCACATTCCCCTATCTGGCTGTCTATGACACTACCTGCTTTGAAGTCACACACGGTACCATTTTTATAATAATGACACACGGTTGGTGTGATTAAGCATGATTAACTAAAGCAGCAGAACAAAAATAACTGTTTGGTGACTCTACACTAGTAAGCTAATGTCACCCGGTAAGCATTAAAGCTATTGACAGCGACTAACAACAGACTTTCACGTCAAAGGCATTCGAACTGTTTAACTTAAAAAGCATTCATACCACTCCAGTTTATGTTTGACTCAAATACTTGTATTAAAACGTCTATCATCAAGTATTGAGCTCAGTGTGTCATGCTAAGACGGTTGCTAACGGCTAACTAACGGCAAGGCTTCGCTTAGCCGTTGACGCTAGGCCTTCGTCCATTTAACACCTTTTTTTAAGATTTCAGTCACTCAAAATACCGTCAAATAAACCGGGAGACTAGTAACAAGCAGGAAAGCCTTCACTTAAAAGTGAACTGCCTCTGTTCGTGTTAGAATTTACCTTGTTATGTAGGCTTCCAGCAGATAGACTCTATCTCGATTGTTCAGTTCCGCTGTCAGCACACGTACGACAACAAAGCAACGTAATCCGTGATTGGACAATACTATGAGGTAGGCGGAACCAGCAGTGCTGTCAATCATCATCTCTGTCTGCGGACCAGAGAAAATAGCGTCATCTAGCGGTGAGGTAATCAACACCAATGATCGATGTATGAATCAGCAGCTGTGAACAGTAGGTCAGGAGGCTCAAGATGAACCTCATTTACTTACTAAACAATTAAAGGGAAAGCAGTTGTTTATCATTGTCTCTAACTATTGTCTTTTGAGTAAAACACTCCATTAACCTTCAAATTAAACTAAGCAAAGGGGCAAGATTCCCTTCATCGTGATCACTCAACGTTAATGTCAACATTAAGGTCATTACATGTAACAAGAGGTTCACTAGGAGATATTTCTTTTAGTCAGAGTTATCTAAAGTATTTGTTTTTCAGATAAGCAGGCTTTAGTCCCATCTATGAAGTAGTGGCCTAGAATGTTAAAAAAAAAAAAAAAAAGAAGTTAATCCCAGTGCATAAATTGTATTGTTGCATAATTAATATTTTTTTTAATTAAAGATGTATATTCAGGTATACCTGAAGTTTGAAAAAAATCCCACTTTATGCACTTTAAAATCTATTTTTAAAACCCCTTTGAAAAACACCTGGAGTGGAGTTTCCCATCATGCCCTTGGGCACAGTGTTTAGTTGTGTTTAAAAAATTTTACGTTGTGTTTGGATGTTTTCTGCTATACATTGATCTCTGTTAGGGTTATTTTGCTCATGTTTCTAGTGGATTACTGTTATTTTGGATGTGAGACACATTTGCACCATGAGTAAAGCTATCTGCTGAGTTAGAGTCATCACCTGGGCTTACAGGTGTTCCTAAAAGTTCCGTGTTCTTGATGAATACGTATTGCCTTGGTATGTGGTTGATTGCTTAGTTTCTGCCACAGAAGACCCACCTTTCTACAGATTTTCAAGAGTTACTGCAGCTCTGTTATATATTATTTTACACTTTTCAAAGTGTAGTTTAACTATATGCAGTGCGGACTGATCATAGACTGTAGAAAGAACCGGACAAACCCTGTGTGACGTCAGTCGTGTGCTTACAATAGGTGGACTCAAACAGCTCTTGAAGCCAATCCGTGGAGGCTTCCATATTGAAATTGCGGTCTCAACCGAACTTTGGATCTACTTAACGGCCTGCCCACTAAGTGCAACTTCCTGCCAGCCTGCCAGCTAGCATTCTGGTTGACAGAAACGGAGCCTCTGCCTGCTGAGCTATCTGTCAATCAAATGAGACACCCCAGTCAGCTTTCATCCGAAATATAATCCAAACGATCGTGGTACAAATAAATTCACCCCCCCGCACAATGGGAGCACAATAAGACACTAGCTAATGAGACACGTTTTGAACCAGGCTGTAAACCAGTTTATTTCTAGTGTCAAAACCTGCTGTTTAACAGGTGTCCAGACGGGACTTGCGGTGTTCCTGCAGCCAGCCTCAAGTGGACACTTGCGGTAAAGCAATTTGGCTTCATTTTTCAGGACTGGAGGTTGCCTCTTGGGACTGAAACAGACACTTTTGAAGTGTTGAATTGAACTTTACATGAGTTTGATAAATTCCATTAATTTTTCCTGTTTATTTTAATTTATTTTAGAGGCGTGGCTTCTCCTGAACATCCTGGTTGGAGATTTCTTTTCTTGGTGTTCTTGTCACTAAGGAAAGGTGATATTTTGCCACACAACTCCTCAGCAGCTACTTAGTTCTTAGAGTAAACTTTAACCTACATAGTTTTAACTTTTACTTGAGTAGATTTATAGACCAGTACTTGTACTTCAAAATTGTAACCAGATTAACTGTATTTTTACTTGCATACCATAGTCATGTACTTTTTCCACCTCTGCCTTTACATTAGCACAGCAGTTATAGTCATCAAAAGGCATCATGTATAAAATCAGTCCACAGCATGGACCATTTCACCGAACAATTTGCAAGAATGTTTCTTAAATTTATGCAAAAGTAAGGTATGGTATACAAATTTTTACCTTTGCATCAACAGTAGTTGAGACCGGATACATTGTAATTCAGATTATCTGTTCTTATGCCTGCAATATTTAAAGAGGAATTTTATTTAAACTTCCCACAAATTTTCGCTTTGACCAAAATTGATTTGATTCTGGAAGTCAAAAATCAAGGTCACTGGGCGTCATGTTCATCCTTCCCTTGCTTGTTTACTTTACCCCTCATTGTACATCCACTGGAAATTGTGTAGGTCTACTTTGTGGAGACATATATCTGCTTGACAGAAGTTCTAGTTAATCAAAATAGAGAATCTCCATCTGGTATTTAATATAAAAATATGATCCTACACTGAAATAATACATTTGGACAAAATGTGTAAAATGTAAAGTGACAAAAAGAAGGACACACTTCAGAAACTATGTACAGAGGTCATTGTAGCCTCAGACAGAGAACTGTTATCTATTCTAATATTTTTGGTTGTACTCTGTTAAGTTTCCAGACTTTTCAGTTTTGCATCATTTTTAGTTTTATGTGTATTTATCCGTGATCAATAGCATTTCTCTTCATGGTGCATCAGATCCTATTTTTGAGAGGCTGTTTGAATGGCACGATCCTCTTCATGTTCCCTTCCTGACTGCTGGTTATCTGCCTCTGAGCTCCACTGATCCCGATATCTGTGACAGAGAGAGAGAGAGAGAGAGAGGGAAAGGGAAAGGCAGATAGATAGTCTAAGCTATAAATAACAAGTGTGGACTTTTCTGACAAATGTGGAAAACAGGCTCTCCTCACCTAAGCCCTTGATTTATTGATGAAACTTCTTCACCCTGATTCATCTGAAGCTTTGGTACAAGAATGGATCTTTTTTTAGTGTTTGTCTGCTGAAAATAAATGGTGTATTTCTTTTGATGTTGCACATAACTCATTTTTGTAATTTTTTTTATTTGCAGGCCAAGTAAAACAGGCTGCTTATTTTACTCTGACATCAAGAAGTGCACTGTCAAATTTTTTACCTGTAAATTCTAAATGTTATGTCTGGAGGAAACCAGGCAGTGCTCATCACCTGCCCAGTACCATCCCAACAGTGAAGCACTGTGGTGGAAGCATCATGCTGTGGGGCTGTTTTTCAGCAGCAGGCACTGAGAGACTGGTCAGGGTTGAGGGACAGATGAATGGAGCAAAGTACAGAGATATCCTCAACGAAAACTTGTTCCACAGCTCTCAGGACCTCAGACAGGGCCGAAGGTTCACCTTCAACATGACAATGACCTAAACACAGAAGTGGCTTAAGGAGAACTCTGTGAATGTCCTCGAGTGGCCCAGTCAGAACCCTGACTTAAACCCTATCAAACATCTCTGGAGAGACCTGAAAATGGACGTCCACTGACAGTCCCCATTCAAAATGAATGAGCTTGAGAGGATTTGCATATAAGAATGGCAGAAAATCCACCAATCCAGGTGTGCAATGCTTGTTGTGACACATTCAGAAAGACTTCTTTGCTGCCAAAGGTGCTTCAAAAAAGTACAGAATAAAGGTTTTTTACTATTGATAGATTTACAAAAAATTCTAAAATTGAAGAGTTCATTTGCAAAAACAGTTAAACGCCATTCTGGTAAATAATGAGCTGAGAGTTAAAATCAATACTTTCAATTGTGCTGTCTTCTGATCTAAAATCCGTTTTAGTGCAAAATCTGATAAAACCTGTGGGAAACTGGGTCAAAGTTCATGTTTTGTGGTAGAAGCTGTTAGGCCCCACTGTTCTTTCTTACCAGCAGCCGGGGAAAAAAAAACCTGAGTTATCTGTTTTTGCAAATGAACTCTGCAATTCTGTTTATCACTTTCTTATTATGGGATACTGAGTGTAGATTAATGAGAAGGAAAATAAATTTAAATGGTTGTAGCATCAAGCTGCAACATAAGAACACTGAAAAAGTGAAAGGGGACTGAATACTTTCTGAATGCACTGTATATCTGATCATCCACTTTTTGGTTTGTATTGCAATATTAGTAGCACATTGTAGCTCCAGATTCTATGAGTTTGGCCTTTGCCTATGTGTCCAGAGCATGTACAAAATAAAACAGGCTGCAAGTAGCTTTCTGTGCATTTCAGTGAAGTAAATTTCCTTCCTTTAGTTCTTTACATCGAGACTTTAAGCACACATCCTCTTGAGTCTACAAAGGATTATGCTGAGAAGATTTAAATGTTTAAACTCCTATCACTTTTTAAGTTGAAGAAGGATACACAGAAATTAACATCTTCTTGATTTTAATGTTTAAAGTTGGATTTCATAAATATGGCAAGTGGCAATACGAGGTGAATAAATGTTATTTATCTCTGTGCTGCATGTATGTAAGAAAAGTTTATTTATATAGCACTTTTCACAGACAGCAGTCACAAAGTGCTTTACACAGACAAAAAATACAGCGAATAAAAGTGATGATTTTGAGATCACCACATGACCCAATAGTCATAGCAACAATATAACAGCACAGTAAAACAGTTCACATTACATTAAAGAAAATTCAGTTAACCAAAAGCCTGTCTAAACAGGTGAGTCTTTAACTGACTTTTAAAGTCATTAACAGAGCTTGCCGAGCGCAAAGACAGCAGCAGCTCATTCCACATTTTAGGGCCAATGGCTTCAAAAGCTTTGTCACCCCGAGTCTTTCGATGGGTGCGTGGGACAGAGATATTGTTGTGTGTTCAATCTGAGGGGGTGGGATGTCTGGTAGGGGTGGATGACTTCTGATAGATAATCTGGGGCTTGACCATGCAAAGATCTGTAAGTGAGTGTGAGGATCTTGGACTTGATTCTGAATGTAACAGGGAGCCAGTAAAGGGATTTAAGCACTGGAGTGATGTGAGAGAAGTTGTGTGACCTAGTTAGTACTCTGGCTGCAGCGTTTTGGAGGCGATTTAGTGTGGTCGTATTGAGGGAGGTGAAGAGTGAGTTACAATAATCAATCCGTGATGAAATGAAGGCGTGAATGAGCATTTCTAGTTCAGCAGGGGGAATAAGTGATCTGAGTTTGTTAATATTTCTAAGATGGAAAAAACATGATTTAATTAGCTGTTTGATGTGATTGTCAAAAGAAAAGGACTGATCAAAAATAACACCAAGGTTTCGAAAATTAGGGCGAACAGCATTCAAGAGGCAACCCAAGTTCTGCAAAATTACTGGGCCAAATTTATCCTGTGCAACAACTAAAACCTCAGTTTTATCATCGTTGAGCTTTAAATAATTGTCAGCCATCCAGAGCTTTATAGAATGTACACACTCAAGCAGGATGGCCAGCTTTGAGGCATCACTGGGCCTAAATGTGAAAATGAGCTGCAGATCATCTGCATATAAATGGTATTTTATATTAAAACTCTGTATAATATTTCCAAGGGGCAGCAGATAAAGCAAGAAGAGCAAGAGCCCCAGGACAGAGCCCTGTGGCACCCCACAGGACAGTGGAGAAGACACAGAGACACAATTATTAAAATTCACTGAAAACGTTCTGTTCAAAAGATATGATGAAAACCACTCTAGTGCAGTTCCTGATATACCTACCCTAACATGAAGCCTTTTCAACATTATACAATGGTCAGTGGTGCCAAAAGCAGAGCTAATGTCGAGAAGAACCAGCACTGAACAATCACCTGTGTCACAGGACATTAAGATGTCATTAGACACCCTCAGAAGAGCGGTCTTGGTAGAGTGATTTTTTCTAAAACCAGACTGAAATTTGTTGTAAATATTGTGTGTCTCCAACCAAGATATCAGTTGATTTGCTACTGTTTTTTCCAGGAGTTTAGATAAAAAAGGAAGTTTGGATATTGGTCTATAGTTCATATCATCATCATCTCTGTTCTGCATGTGTATCCTTAGCTCATATCATTCCTGCTCAAATGCCAAAATTGGGCCACCCCATTAAAAAAAGGTCTGGACCTACCCTCTATTAATGCCCAGATCCTGGGGCTTCCGTCAAATGTCAAAGCTCCTTATTCATTGTATAGACTGATTTTGATAAAAGTTGACATAGTAACTTTTCACCCAATTAGTATGACACGGTTCAGAGTAAAGGAGATTTTAGTTTGTAAGTGAGAGGCTTTTTAGTTATTCTACTAACAAGAGGGTCACATGTAAAATCTTGAAAGTCCCAAAGTGGTCTTCACAGACAAACACACAGTAGCTATGAATTAAGTAAACCATCTGTGTGGGGGATTATGGGTGTTTATAATATACATGGCATGAATACAATTGTTTGCAAGGTTAAAAATGAGCAGGGTTATGTTAGATCAAAGGGTCCTTGGAGACTACAGAGATTCTTGAATGTTGATTTTAACCTAATTCTTTCACAGACACATTGTTTATTTACTTGTGAATCACAGAGAGGCTGTTAGTCTTAGAAAAAATGTTGACTTCAGTCGTAAAATCACAGGCATTAAAGTGAAATCCAAATTTTGTATCTTAACACACTTGATATGCTGGAATAAGGTTGCTGTAAACTTGTGAAAACACTGAGATCTTTGTGTGACTGAATTTTTCATTTAGACCATCAGAAAGTTGTTCACCTCTTTCCTGGATTGGTATTATTTTAGCAGGCTAAATATATGAGACCATGACATCACCTGTCATGATGTGGAATGACCCCGCCCCCCTAATGCTACAATGATATAAAATCACCAATCAGTTCATTTCAGTACAGTCTGTTGTTAGCTGATGTCACTGCCTTCATTGAAAGTTAACAGCCAGCTACATGCTGTGTTTTTGCTCACTGTGAGGTAAATTTCACAAATCTATCAGTCACAATGGCCTACGGGTCATTAAGTGTATCATTACAGAGAGGTTTGTGCCAGAAAACAGTAAATCAAATCTCCAGCTTTTGTCTTTGCTCTGACACTGAGGCAGGCAGCTGTGCTTTGATCAAGACTCTTTTAGTTTTAAATCTGAGAGGATCATTATTCGATTTTACTGCCTCATTTTTCATGATTTTGAAGCTAAATTTGATAAACTTGGAGATGTTTTTCATGACTGAAATTTGGCCTGGTAGTCGATAACACAGTGGCCTGTTATACAACAAGCCTAAAATAAAGATTTTTTAAATCACTTTACAGGAACTTTAATAACAGAATCAGTGATGGCTAAATTCCATTTAGTTGATTTGGCCCTGGGTTCCTGGTGTTAAGCATAGTGGCACATTATTGTCACACTGCCTTGGTTCAGCTTGACATATTTATTGCACATCATGAATTGTATAAGTGGAACCAGGACAAGTCCAAATATTTGTTTGCCCTACAAAAGGCCTTTTTTCCGCTTAACTTATTAACATAAAATTTGCATTTGGAAAGCTTGGAAAAGGTGACCTTCTGTGTCAAAGATGCTTTTTTTTTGTTTTCTATCTTTACCATGCAAACACACACTCACACAACTGTATGTGTGAGTTTTTTTTCTTGCAAACAGTGCACAGTAACCACTTCAATAAAGGAGAATAAGGAACACCTGTGCTGGTCAGCAGACCTGCAAAGATAAACTGTTCTCTCCTGCCATTGACAGTGGATCATTTCAGCCACAAACACAATCACCACTCATACACAAACACACCCACATGTGTTTCCATGGCTTGCAGTAAGCCATATGATAAAACAGCTGCCAATGTCTGCACACCTGTTTTCACAGTCCAGCCAGTCCAGTAATGCAAAGGGCATAATAGCCGTGAAAGCTGCGTATGCAGGTGGCAAAGAGGTTTTATGGTTAAGACTGCTACTTCACAGTGCAGAGGTGAAGTTTGAACCCTGGTTGGTGTTTGCCTGTATGGAGCTGAACTGATCGGGATTTCTTTTAAAATTGACACAAGATACAAGCCATACCTGTAGGTTTTTTTTATTCGATTGTTTTTTGTGTGACATTGACGACACTAAAAGTTGACCAAATTGCAGCAAGAGATGGTGTGTCACACCTGATACACCGCAGCTCAGAGCTGACTGAACTGCAAAGTGTAAATGTAAGTTGTCATGTAAGGACTTTTCTCTGGCCGTGCAAAAGGGCAAAAGATTGTTCAAAGCTGTCAAGAGCCCCTTCAATTCTTTTTTGTTTGTTTTGTTATTTTTACTGAAAGGCTCCAACCTTTGATTTAATTTATTTCACAGTAGAGTGCTTTTCAATATGGAACCTAGGGACTGTTATGGGTCAATTAGGGAATTTCAGGGGGTTCTAAAATAATAATAATTTCATTTGAATTCAATTGTTTTATTTCAAGAAACTAAACAATAATCACCTTTTAGTGAAACCCAGATTACATAACAAAATGTACTTCTTGTACACTACTTTGACACATCATACACGCCACTGTGGCACTGAGCTCTGAACTTAATATTGTGTCTCTTATTTGGAAATGAAAAAGCTGGCAACCCTGAAACTCGTAGTGGAGCAAACGGGGCTCCCATGGTCCCCAGTTGATTTTCTTCTTCATTTGAAATTAAGGAGAGCTTCAGGTTTTGTTTTGTTTTTTTTTTTGTATTTTTATTTTTTCAGCAGCTATGCTTGTCTCCATAACAAACGTTGATATTATAAAAAATTAAAACAAGTGCCCCCTTGGATGCCCCTATGGTTCTGATGGATAAAAGGTGACAAAGTTCTCCCCAGGGAGCACTGTCATTGGACAAAATGTGACAAATTGTAATCCAGGGTGCCCTTCCAGTGGGAAAAACAAGATAAAGTGCCCCTCAGGATGTACAAAAACCAATATGTACGTCCTCTCTTGTGTATCTTTATGAAATAAAAGGTAAGTAGTTAATCTTTTTCTATTTTATTAAAGGTTTAGTGCAATCACATAATATAAAAACTGAATTTTAGTCAGGGTTTTTCAAATATTGACTACAAACAAGGGTCATAAATCACAATTGACTGAGGTCCACAATCAGTGCATTAATCACATGCATTGGTGCTTTCAGCACACTTCGGTGGAGTCGTTGCAGTGTCTTCCTGTAGCCACAGTGATGTAAAGTAAGTACACAACTGCTGCTTAATGTCAAATTTCACTTTTATAAAAACTTACAGACAACTCAGTGGACAAGTCAAACATTTCTGTTATTAACCGTTTCACTTTTTACTGGTCCCTCGTTTCTTTTTTAATCCATAAAAAGTTCAATTTTCAGTGGTAAAGTTTATTATCATCAGTGTTCCTTGTTTTCTTTTAGAATAAAAGCAGGTCTGTGTCCAAACAGGAGGTCAATAGCTCTTACTTGAAAGTACAAATATCTAATATGAAACAAAACTGTTTTACAAAGTAGTGAGATTTTAAAATGTGACACGAAGGGTGAATAAATCATGTTTAAAATTCTGAGATTAAAAACTGTAATTGTTTGACCGTCCCACCATAAATGTAAAACAAGCATATGAAGACCATGCTAACATGCTGTAGCAGGTGTAAAGAGTTCCTTTACTGTGTTAGCTTAACATGTTAGCATGTTTGTGTTTTCAGATACCGGCAAGACAGTTCACACAAAAAGAAAAACTGTATTTCTATTAAAATTCAACATTTATTTTGATTATTTTGTTGATAAAACTGAAAGAAAATGGGCCTGTGCATGTTGAATTTACCAAAAGCTCTTTGTGTAAGCTACTTATGAACTGTTTTATAAAAATTTTAGTTATTATAAATCAACTCTTCAAAGCAGATATAGTCTAAGTAAGATCTCTAACATAGACATAGTTAACATTACTTTGTAAGCCCATGTAGCAAAGTCAGCTTTAGCAATGTGAGCTTTAGCTATGTGAGCTTTGGCAACTTGAGCTTTAGTGAACATAGTTAGAGCTAACATAGTTATCTACTCAGCTTACAGAGCTAACAAAGCTCTGTAAGCTATTGCTTTGCTAGAACATTTTTTTCTACGTAACTTAGCTGACGTAGCTTTGATAGCTTTGGATTCAGCTACATTAGCTAGGCAGTTATGTTACCTACATAGCCTACGTAGCTAACTTAGCTTTGTAGCTTCAGCCTTAGCTATGTTAGCTGTGGCTAGAGTGTTTTCATGGAGGACTATGTTTTTCCTGTAAGGAGACTGTTTACTCACTTGTATTAAACATTTTGTAATCAGGCTATGCAGGTCAGATTTTTAGCTTTTAACTTTTGGGGTCCTTACCCTTACTTTAACCCTTACCATAACCTAACCAGAAGTTAATTTCAATTTTATTTTGAAAGTTTTACCATGTTATTTCCATTCAGACAGATGTAGAGTCTCACAGTAACCAGTAAGATTTTCACTGAAAGTGGCAGAGATAGTAAAGCATAAAACACAAATTGTATAATCTGATGTAGATAATGAGATAACAGTTCAAAGCAGCAAACACGTCTCATGCAGGAGGACACAAATTTCAAAACATTTCATTGTCATCCACCCATGAAAAGACCATGCCTTTCACTCAGAGCTTCAAATGACAAAATACGCAGAACAAAACAGTCTGAAGGACGTGGAACAACTGACACGTTCACAAAACATGGTAACTGTTTCATGCTACAAGCGGGTTTGACACATAACTGATGTAATATTTATAATATTGTGTTTTGTCTCCCACCAATAACCCCTAACTTCTCCCTGTGCAAATATAGAATGATCTTGTGTGCAGTCTGTGAATCTGTAAAAGTCTTTATTGCTGCTGTAGCTGGAATAATTGAGTTTATATGAGCTCCCTTGTGGCTCTGAAGAATTATCATTTACAATATAAACTTTCCCCTGCTTTTATTGCCAGATTTTTTCCACATTTGTTTTTCCTCTGCTTATGAAAGCCCCCTCTACCTTTGAAAGCTTGAGGAAATTATGAGTTTAACGACCACTAACTGATGAAATATGAGCTATGAATAAATATAACAGTTACACATCAAGGTGGCCTTCTTTAAAAGGTATGTCAAGATGAATATGAAACCTGATAGGGTATCATCAAAGCTACAGGGTGTAACCTTGTCAAAATATAAGCTGGAAGTTCTGCTGTGGTTAGTGAAGTAGACCAGAATTGTTCTGCTCTTCACCATAAAAGCAAAGACTTAAAATTTCCTGACAACTCTGCTGATGTAAAGACAGCTGCAGCTGCTGCAGTGAGGTCAAATGCGGTCAATATACTGTAAAGATTTACCCAGAGCCACAGTGATTACTCATTGGTTAAAATGTACACCTGTGTGTAGCCTCTTTAAGAAATATGAAGTTAAAACCACATTTTCCCATAGCAGGTGTGGTTAACTGCAGCTAACGTGCCATTATAGAGCACAAACAGTCAAATACAGAGAAATTATTACCCCTGTACCCAGCAGCTATAGTTCCACTTAATCTTTTTAAAGAGGTAAAGTGTGATGTAAAATTCATCAAGAAGAATTACATGTTTTATTTCTCTGAGGGTGTTACATTATGCCACAGATGTCAGAGAAAGAAAGTGTTGGATGTTTCTTTTTATTT
The DNA here is from genome assembly GCF_018320785.1 of Cheilinus undulatus. Taxonomy (NCBI): domain Eukaryota; kingdom Metazoa; phylum Chordata; class Actinopteri; order Labriformes; family Labridae; genus Cheilinus; species Cheilinus undulatus. The sequence goes on along the minus strand of NC_054872.1, from coordinate 33,055,013 downwards.
CCCTCCCCTGTTGGAGGAAATTAATCATTTCTGTATACTAATTTGTGCGCGATCATTCCTGGGTGTGTGTGTGCATTTGTGTTAATGGATGAAGCACGTACAGCCCCCGTGGTGTTTGTTCTAAATGAGAGATTGTCCTCCCAAGCACATTATCGGACCGAGCTCCCGGAGCCTGCTGGCCCTGCAGGACAAATATTTCACAATTATGGACTTTTGTGCTTTTTCTATTACATGACCCTCACTGGACTGGAGAGCTCTTAATCTTTTTTATTGCCAATTACAGATGTCAGGAAGCACACTGAGCTGAAATGAAGAGAGAATAATCAGCAAGAGTGAGGAGTGGAGGGAGACAGACAGGTGGATATACTGTACAAACCAGAGGACAGAAAGAGACTGTGTTTACACTCAGAGCACGCTGAGTACCATGTTGGCTCTAAAAGAGGCCAAAAAGCCAATAACCATCAGGAGAGTGGTCTGACTCCTCAAACACTAGATGCTCCCTATCAGTCCCCCGGAGCCTGATTAGACCTAAAAGTCCACATAGACACTGTCAATTCAACATTTTTAATCCTGTGCTGTAGGAGAGAGTTCTGGCTTTAAGGAAAAGGAGATAAAAGAGCAGAACCAATTGACCAGAATTTAGCTTTTAACATTTACTTTTCCAAAAAGATAAAACTGACTGTCTGTGGAACAGTTAGGTTAAATGGATCATACATCATAGACATGCTCCCAGTCATATGCCCACAAATAAAGACTGTTTCTTTCTTATTCATCAGCCACCATTTGTTCATATCTCCTCTTCTTCCATTCTGTCTCTCTTCCTGCTCTGGCAATCAGCTGATTATGGGTGTTCACTCTTTCTTAAGTACCAAGCTGATCAGATTCTGCCACAACATCGTTTTAACAATAATCATGCACCTGTTGTATTTTAAATCCGTGGTCCCCTCTTCCGTAGTCAGCCTGATGTTTCTGTGTGGACACTGCAGTGCTCCTCCACCCCAGCTACCTCCATTCAAGTTCAACAGCATCTAATCCAGATCCACACAAGCATTCCGCTCATCTCATTCTGCATACCTCTGTTTCCTCCTCCGAGCCAGCTCATCGGTGTCCGAGTCCAGCTTCTCAGAACTCCACTCCTCCTTTGATCCTGCATCCCTCATCTACCCCACACCTACTGTCTAGGATCCACAGGGGGGTATCCTATTGCTGCTGTTGGTCTCACTACCCCTACAAGCGCATGAAGTCATCACAGTGGAGTCTAATCTCCAAAGCAGTGCACATTTCTCTTTCTTGATACGTTTGGAAATGTTTGAAAGTGTGAAATGTTTTTGGCAGACAGACTCCTTTATGACTTCTTTATGAGCTTGGCGGTGAGGCTGACAGCAGGGTAAGACACCTATGGAGCCAAGACATTGGTGGTGATGGAAGGAGTAAGATAAGAATTGGATGAGGAGTGGACTTTTGAGGAGCTTAACCCAGACACTGTGAGATGACTTGGAGGTGGCGATGAAGGGATGCAGGACGGCATTAAGAAGCTGAACATGAACACGCGTGAGATTGCTTGGAGGTGGCTGGGGTGGGGGAGGGTTGCAGCAGTCGCACTAAAACAGCAGATTGATTGTGGAGGAGAGGAGAACAGATTTTAAAATATGACAGCAGCAGGATGATTGAATTGAGAGAGGTCATGGCAGAATGGGATTGGCTCAGAACTTAACCCCCTGAGACCTGAGATGTGTTTGGAATGTATTCTTAGTTTCTCCCACTCATTAGAGATTATTTTGGCCTGATGAATTTAAAAGCTCAGCCTTTTCCTTGAACAGGAATACATTTGACCAAAAATTATGTCCAATATCAACACAAATTTCTAGAAGAAGAAACTACCTGAAGTTTCAGTGAACATTTTAAACATATGTTTTCCACCCTAAAAAAGTACCCAAAAGATTCTTTGAATATTCCTAAAATGTTCCAGTGAAATTTTACCATAAAGTCTGAATTTCAGTAAAATTTCCCCCAAAATATTCCAGTCAAATGCCTACAAAGTTTCCAAAAACTCATCAAAATCTCCAAAGTTCCCAAAATGTACAAAAATATTCCCTGAAAATCCATGAAATTCTATAAATGTCACAGGACACCCTGCCTCCCGAATCCCAGTCAAATTCTAAAAATTAACACACATATATTACCCAAGATTCCTTGAGAATACTTGGGAATTCTGAGACAAATTCTACCCCAAAAAAATTCAAATAAATTTCCCAAATGTACACAAAAAAAAAATGCCTAAAATTTCCCACAACTCCCCCAACATAAAAATTTCCCATTTTTTCATGCAAATGCTCACAAATTCCACAGCAGTTTACATTAAAAAAAAACCTGTATCAAAATTTCCATGAAACACCTGAAAATTTTAAAACAAATTCACCTAAATTCAAAGCAAATTCCTTTCTTAAATCTAGAAGCAAAAATTTCAAATTTACATATATATTCCCCAAAATTACATCAAAATTATGGAAAATTCCCCCAAAGATCATAACAAATTCCCTTGAATTTCCATAAAATATAAAAATCTCATATGACTAAATTCCTACCAAATTCCCCAAATTAAAAAGTGAATTTCCCAAGACTAGAAAGAATACCTAAATATAATAAATATCTTGACACTGAAACTTTTAAAATTTACACAAATATCCCAATATTTCCTTGTAAATACTTGAAAATTTCCAAGACATATTCCCTAAAATATCCATTAACATTTCAGAAAATGTCATAGCAAATTCTCCCAGTATTTCAAGCAAATTATTTGAACTTATAGGGGCATTAAAGACAATTAAATTAAAGATTCTAATAGTAGATTTTTTTTACTGTGTTGTAGGAAAGCCATAGTGTAATGTCCTCATATGTGCTTATGTGCATACAGGGTATTAGGAGGTTCATTTATAGCCCCTCGCTCTGACGTCTCTCATCAGTGCCTGTGTGAGTATTCTTGGCATTTTTGTGTGTAGCCTGTAACATTTGAATTTCCCCTCAAAGACAGATAAAGTACAAAAGGGCATGCTGACTGACTTTTAACATTCTAGGCACAGAGGTGGAGCTGAGGAGGGTCTTTAGCCCTCTAGCTTACAGCCACAGTGTGCCGGCCTGTCAGTAAGATCAAGCGTGCCTCTAATTATACTAATTTATTCATAACTCTATAATAAAACCCAAACAAACGCTTTATTGAAAATTCATCTCCTGTTCAGTCTGTGCTGATAGATAGAGACGTAAGCTATTCAAACCAGAAGTGTTTTTGAACCAGGCTATCAACATGTTTACTTGAACTGTCAAAATGGGCGTTTTAATATGGACGTTAACGGCCCTTCTGGGGCTTTTGCAGTAGCCTCTAGTGGGCTCTCAAGCAGCTTTCTTGGACTTGTTGCTAGGTTATAAAACAGACTGAAATTGATACTGACACCTTTGTGTGAGCTAAAAAAGTAAATAAGACCATCTGCAGAAGACTGATTATGTCTACACAGTTATTTTTAAGGCCTGCTAAAGGTGATGTTGGGTTGATGTCAGACGAGGCCACAAAAACACGTGGAGTCATGATGAGTTGATACATTTTACTTTTAAAGGCAGGAGAAGGATAGGATTATTTCATCAGTCTTAAACTGTTTGCCAATGGTTACAGCAATAAAAACACAAGACCTATTACTTTGTCCACAAGGGGCGCCAAATTAACACAAATGCAGTAGCTACAAGAAAACAGTGCTTTACTGGTTAGTAGATATATCTAATGGAGAGCAGTTTTGTTAACAGAGTCCTGATTTTAAAACAAAAAAGCCACAGAGTTGAGTGGATCTGAGCAGCACAGTTATTGTTTGGATAGGGCGTCCCTTTGCTGCATCATTTACATTATCTGTTTTTTACACACATAACATCCCCTGATATCTTACTACTAGAAGTGGCACTATGTCTGTGTGTCTCTGTGTCGATTTGCACACCGCATTGTTGCTCTAATTGTACCTGATACCTTTCAGAAGACTTCTTGGGTGTACTGATTCAAAAATGGTGCCACAAAATTCATAAATGTGTACAGACTTTCTATAAAATCCAAAAATGTTGAGCCTTTCACTTCAGTTTGCCCCCCTCCCTGTCCCTGGTTACGTGCCTTTATATCACTTACCCTGGATGACGTATTTACTCACTCTTCCACAATGCTGAAGAGGAGATGGGCTTCACTCTCAAACACAAGCTAAAATACTGAAATTAAACCACGCTCATTACTCTGGTTTTTTCTTTTATTACTGAAAGGGAAATTGACAGAGCTGGAAAACAACTGGACTTTGTCGAAACACGCTCATGGGGAAACGTATTTTGCATGCCAGGATGTGATGATGTTTTTAAACCACTCCTCTGTGCTCATATTAAATTAGATAACACAGGAGATGTGTCACACATTGGTGTTAGAAATCTCGGTTCATTTGCTGTTCTTTGTCAGATGTAGTTGGTTGTGTATGCTCTCAAACTTTGTAAATAAGTCAACATAACTCTTATTATGTTGTAGGCCAATTACAGAAAATACACATCAGCGCACAGAGATGCTGGGCCATTATGCAGCTATTTGGAGAAAAACACCCCTTTTCTTACAAATTGGCCCTATTACATGAAGCAACTAATGACAGGTGGGTAACAGCACGGCATTAATAGAGTAAAGATTAGTACACTGTGAGAGCTGATGGAAGTGTGTTGCAGTTTTTATGACACACAAACTTTCCATAAATGTTGATAAATGATGTATGATGGGAAAAAGATCTGTAAATATTACTTTGACATTGCTATTACTTAGCCAAAACAAGGAGTTAAATCAGTCTGAGACTCTCAGCTGTGTTTTTTTCATACGCATGTGTGGCACCATTATGCATGACGAGGATGTCACTATGTTGCAGTTGTTTTCCTCGAATTTTTCCTTTCAGGTTTGAAACTTTGTCAAGGTGTTGCTTTAGTGAACACATTAACATAACCAACATGGATTGTCAGAATCCGTGCAGGATGCAGCCAGGATTGGACACACCTGTTATGGGTGTGGGCAGGAGTGGACGGCACATGCTGTGTGTGGGTTGTAATGGTCAGAAATCCAGCAGGAGTGGGATTAAGAACAGAGTCCTGCGCATGGCTCTCGTTATAATGATACCTGAATTGTAGTAATACCTTAGAAGAAGCTTATTTGCATTTAAAGAGACATACACCAGAGCCAAGCATTCTGGTACAGGCTGTTAAGAGCTGGTTTATAAAGGGCCAAAATTCTCCTCTAGTCTTTGTAACTTTCACATATCTAAACAGCTTGACATTTTTTGACAACAGGCCCTGCTCCCTTGAAGTGTCCCTTCTTCTGTGATCCCTGCAGGCTGCTGTAGTTTTCCTTCTCCTCCATGACTGTGATGTCCTTGTTAAGACACTCTTTCTCAGTTTTTTCCTCCTGCTTAGGTCCCTAAAGGCTGCAGTGTTGCCTCTCCCAAGCAGCAATATTTCTCCTTGAAATTAAATTTGTTCCTGCTGGTTGATTTATCGCGGCTTGTCTCTCTGCCTACGACACTGCTGCAGCTCTCTAACAAATCTGCTCAGAGAAATACTGTGCAGTTAAAACATCCTGAAACCTACAACTTAAAGTTTTATCTTTTTGTTAAGGGATCTCTCTGGAGAAGAAGAGGCCCTGATCATCCAAACAGCAGTTTGTTACAAATGCTTGGTGTATTTCCTCTTGTCTCTTTGATTTTTAGACCTTTAACTTGCTCCTATGTTGCAAAATACTTTATTTTTGTGATCTTTTTGACACTGATAGTGAATTTAACAGATGTCTTACAGAAAACATTGTGCATTATGTCGGCATGTGACTCAGCAGAGAAAAAGAAGTGTGTAAAAAATAGGTGGAAACAAGAGTACCTTTAACTTTCTGAAAATAATTAAATCAAAATTAGAACTTCAACAAGGCTATGCTGGGAACAGCTGGGAGCTGTGTGTGTTTGTGCATGAGAGTTTTGTGTATGAAAGAAGCTCTTATTGAGATTGAAAGCACAGATTCAGATGATAAGAATTAGAGATGATACACAACCACAGATTTTAGATCCTTAGACGCTGAGCAGCCACACAAATACAGCACTAAATATTCCCACTCTGCTTTAATTAGTTTGAATAACAAAAGAAAACCCGTGAAGTGAAGCAGGCAATGGCTAGGGAGATGCTGCCAAGAAAAAAATAATAATAAATGGGAAATAAACCAAGAAAAAAAGTTGACAGTCTGTTGGAGTAACAGGGCATCTGGTGTGTGTATGTGTGGTGCAAAGGTGATATTTTCTTGCAGCCGTTCCACCAGGGATGAATACAAATAACTCTTACACTTATAAATGCAGAGTCACACTTTTAGGCCTCCGTCTTTGCCATATTTTAAAAAGTTATATGCAAATTAATGATTAAAAATGCCAGAGCTCCTTTCTTGTTTCAGCAGAATTAACCACAAATAGCTGATGATATCCTGCAACTGCCATGTGACTATCGTTTAATGCAAAACAGTCTGGCTGCAGACCATACATCTGAGACGCCGTCTCTGTCACAAAGGAAGGGCCTTAATTTTCCGGTACAACAGTGAACCTTTTTTTTTTAATTATTATTCAAATGTTTTCATAAACAGTGTCTGGCAGCTACATTCATGACATAACCATATTCTAAACGTTACAGACTAAGCAACATTTCATGAATGAAACAGAGAAAAAGGTCAAAGGTCAAATCCTGGATTAAACCATGTATCAGCCTGTTTTAGAAGTAGTTACATGAGTGGTGGCTCGATTTTGCTTCATTAGCATTAGCCAAAGCTAACAAGTCTACGCTAACTATGTAATTAATGTCACTAAATTAGCAGATGTAGCTAAGTTAGCTTTAGCAATGTGAGCTTCGGTAAAAAATAGCTATAGCTAAGGTTGCTACATGGATAACGTAGCTATGTAGCATGTGTAGCTGATTTGTGAGCTTAGCTTTAGCTATGTAACTCATTTAACTATGTAGCTATGTTAGCTACGATAGACATGTAAGCTATGTAGCTTTGCTAGCTATGTAGTTTATGCAGCTAATAAAGCTATGCAAGCTGTATTTGCTATCTTAGAATGTTTTCACGGGGCGTGAGCTTTTTCCTCTAAGAAGACTGTTTATTCCACTTTATTAAAAGTTTTGTAATTAGGTTTTTCAGGTCAGGTTTTTAACTTTTACCTTTGGTACCCCAATCCTTAATGGATGATCATTTATTCAAATACATCCACCCATTTTCTATACCACTTATCCCATTAGGGGTGGTAGGGGGGATGGAGCCTATCCCAGCTGGTACTGAGCGAGAGGCAGGGTACACCCTGGACTGGTCTCCAATCAGTGACAGGGCTGACATATATTCACACCTACGGCCAATTTAAATTCACCAGTTAACCTAACCAGCATGTTTTTGGTGGTGGGAGGAAGCCGGAGTACTCGGAGAGAACCCACACATGCAGGGGAGAACATGCAAACTCGGCACAGAAAGGCTCTGACTTGGAAGCAAACCGGCACATTCTTGCTGTGAAGCCAGTCAGCATCAGGGTAAACTGATATCAGGTCAGGGTGTCAAACTAAACAGGAGATGCAAGAAAAATTCTGGATGAATTTTGATTTTGTCACATTAAAAAGCATCTTCATATTCAGGCACAACATTTGACACTTGGCTGTGAAGATGCAGTTGGTTCAAAAGCTGGTTAAATTCATCTAGTCTGCTCCAGCTTTAAGAGACATTCAATGATCTGTCTGTTCCAGCTAAGTGAACATGAAAGTCGGTCTTTTTCTGCCTTTTACAAAAAATGCCCTGTAAAGCAAAACAAAGGAAAGCCAATATTTGTGATGCTTCACTGCAAATATTGAAAAAAAAGGCCTGATAAACCCATCAAAAAGAAGATTTCCCATCCAAGGCCCTTAAGTGTTGTCTCTAGCCTATGATTTACTTGTTTGTATGCACCCTAGTGTTACAGCTACATGGTTATACTCTTGTCTGTCCCCTCAGGCGCTCTGGGAATCAGAGGCTTCTCTGTCCTCCGTGTTCATTGGCCTGCATGTTTCTGAAGCCTCGTCTCAGGCTGCAGATGCTCCAGAGGGAGACGTGTCCTCTCTAAAGATCAGATAAGATCTTGTGATAAAAAGCTACAGACAACTGTAACCAAAAAACAACCTGCCAACCAGCTGCCTAGCTGCAGGTGGTTTTCCTCTAGCAGCAGATGGAGGATAATCTATCATTTGTGTAAACAGAGAGTATACCATAATCCTACATGTGTTCTGCATTTTTCTGTACACAAGCTGTAATCTGTTCCAAAGTTAACCAGGCTCTGTTTGCACATGTAACACATGGACTCTGTAGTGTTCAAATGCTTTTTTGTAAGACTACACGGTAAATTTTAAATTACATGTGCGCAGAAATAACTGACCAACTTGCAGTTATAATAGATTGTGTCATTTCTTTAAGCCTCCAAGCAGGTAGTAGCTGAGGCCAAAGGCATTATTTTTTGGGGCTGTATGTCCATTCATACGTAAGTTAATCTTGTGAACACCTCCATTCAGACTCAAGGAGGAACTGATTAGGTTCTGCAGGTTGAAGGTCAAGGTCATTGGCCCTTACATACACTCCATGCTTCTACTGTGAATGTAACATCAGTATAAAACACCTGGAGGAGTTGGGCCTTTTGTTCTCTCTTGCTGATTAATGTGTATCTCAGAAAGAATATGAGGGCTTTCTTCTTAAACTTAGAACAAATGTCGATTACCATTTAAGGATGAACCACTTAGAAGGAGGTCAAAGGTCAGAGTTACTGGGCTCCATGTTCATCCCCATATTATGATTTCTATGAATGATACATCCAGAGAAACTACCCCAGCCTGTCCTTCTTGCCCACTGTTAAATCTTCACTGTATAACACTTGTATATCTCAGAGAGGCATGTCACTGCCAGGCAGTAGCTCTAGTTTCTCTTTAACTACTGCCTGGACAATCATTTGAATGTCATTCATTTCAAGGAAACCTTGAAAAATACATCTGGTAAAGGGGTTTGAAAGCATCACAACTACCATTGTCAAGTGATGTAAGTTTACACTTACATAATCATTGTTTTTTCTTAAAATTAGTCAAATTAAATGGCAAAACTGATCCCAAGAAGAGCTTAGTACAGCCTAGCTTCCATACCGGCATATGTTCAGGTTTTTTAGAACGGGGACCATAGAGACGGGTCTCAGTTTTATGTAACTGGGTTCATGTGTTGTCTGGGCTCTCATGATGTAAACATCATTATGATGGTTGGGTTTTGAGTGTTTTATTGGCAGGTTTTTTATCTTTTATTTTTTTTGTCTTATGCATTGTTTGTTTGTGTTCTTTTGTGTTTGGCCTTATATATACAGTGCTTAACAAATGTATTAGACCACCTGTCATATTTGTCTCAGAAACCATCCAGCATGATGAAGTGCTTTAATGTGGATTCTTTCATTTTCAGTGAGCTCTCCACGTTTTACCTTTTTTTTTTTTTTTTAACAGGAATGAGGGATTTCAAACTGAATTCACCTTCTATACCCAAATTTGAGCCGGCTCACTGGGCTTCTCTGAGAAGTCAGAAATGAATCAAGCATAACATTCAACCACTAAAACTCATTTTTCTCTTCAGGAATGCAAGTAAGTAACTATAATTTGACATATCAATCAAGAAATAATAATGTGCTTTACTTTTTTTTCAGTTGTTTTGTAAATCAGTAAATTTGAAAACTGATGGATAAAAATAATAATTATATTGTAGCATTACAAATATCATTTGGGTTAAAGAGCTTCTACATATTGGTGTATTAACTATTGCAGAAACATAAAAAATGATTTTGGTAATTACCAATGCTGTTAATTTAGGGCAGCTATGGCATAACCCTTACTTTGGGTGGTGGTCTAATAAATTTGTTAAGCACTGTATATATATTTTAAGTACTTTATTTTATAGGAGTTCATTTAAATATTTTTATATTTGTACTTGTGCCTCTGCACGTGATATACAAATAAGTTAATTAAAAAGTCACAAACAAGTTATCAGAAAGTTGTTATTGCTTAAAATATGTATGTCCATCAATTGAAATGACACCATTTGTATGCTGACATTGCAAAAAACAAATAACCATGCCAGCAGGTTCAATTAAAGATCATCTAAAGATAGTCATTGAACCCCCTAGTTACCTCCTGGATTCTGGGTTCATGAAAGGAGATAAGATTTAACATCTTTTTAAAAGAAAACTTTGATCAATATTAATGTGAGTTTGTCTGTAAACAGTGGAGTCCTATTCATGAAGACACCAGACACTCATCAGTCTTTATTTAAAACTTTTGAGCCAATCATTTATTTACAGTTTGTCACAAGCAACAAAATGAGAATAATCTGACTAACAGATGCTGTTTTGATTACAGTAATTAAGCATTTATTTTTATTTATTTTTAGGTTTTTATGCTTTTATTCATAGAAGAGGACAGTGGATAGACTCAGAAACAGGGGTGAGAGAGTAGGGACATACAGGAAAGGAGCTGCAGGCCAGACTTGAACCCGGGCCACCCATGTACATGGGGCACAACCTAGCCACTAGGCCATCTGCACCTCAGTTATAAAGTATTTCTATTGAAGTTCATCACGTTTTGACTCAAAAATGCTTGTCAACATTTTACAGGGACTGAACAAGCCTTAAAATGCAGTATTATAGCATCTATAGAATGTCATAAAAATGGCATTACAAAACATCACAAAAGACAACCTAATTATATGGAGTATAACATAAAAATAATAAACAAAATTATAATACACACAATAATGGAAAAAGAGTATTTGATTTAACAACAGTTTTCTTAAAAGAGATATATCATGGAAAACCTAATCATAATATTTCATATATTTATAATTATAATTATTTTATATATTTTATAAAGTATCTATGATGTCTGTTCAGAATCAATGGGGGTCATTATAATGACACCTGCCTATCACATGCTATCTTCACCTGTGGTTACTGTAGCACACAGCTGTACTCATTTAATCGCACCTCTATGAAAAGATGAGCTAATCTGCATTTAAAGAGACACACCATAACCATGCATTCTGAGAGAAAGACTATTAAGCGCTGGTTTATACAAGGTCAGAAACCTCCTCTGGTCCTTGAATCATATTGATTTTGCCCAAATCATGTCACAGATGTTTCATTTAGACCACAGAGGACTGTGTTAAAAGGTGGGAAAGGGGTATATGTCACCTTTAAGGAATTCTGGAAATAGAAAAATCTTCAAACCATCGATCATATGTTACATTACATATATAAAAGAAATCCTCTTATCTACACTTGTAAAACGTATTTCTTCTCTGACATTTTAACAATAACTGAACTTTCAGCCCCTCATCAAACACACCTTACAGAGGTTCACCGTTTAGTGGATCTGACAGAAAAAATCCATCTTATCTGGACAGAAATTCAATTGGCTGCAATGTCCTCCTGGAAATGTCTTTGTGGGAGATTTATGTTCTGTAGAATCCTTTGGGCTTCGGGCTGAAACAGAAAAGTCAGAGGTTTAGGTTGGAGTGTTAAAAGGAAACAGAACTGATAAAGCAAAAATGAAGTGTTTGTTTAAATCAATGTTTGTGCTGGATGAGGGTTCAGAGTCTTCAGATTGTTAATGATGAGTGCGCTGGAGTCCAGGTTGGTACGTACTTTTTGCATTTACAGAGTCGATGCCTGATGTGTTTACTCTTCTGATGAAGAGACAAAGACCAAGAGAGAAAAAGATAAAGTAAGACAGACATCCCTTTTATTAACTGGAGTGACTGAACAGAAAAGAGTAGGAATGGTTCATCTGTACATGTCTGCGTCTGTAGATGATGAAGAGGAGGAGCAGGAGGAGGACTACGATGACTGTAACACTGCATATGATCACCAGCATCCACACACTCAGCTTTCGCTCTGCGTGAAGAGAAACAGTCATCAAACACTTTACAGTGAAGAAAACACATCATGTCGTATCAAATGTTGTGGCCACAAGGTTATGCCCCTGTCACGCTTCCTGCCTCGCTCTCACTTCCTGCACTCACCGATCTTAAGAGCTATCGCAGCAGATGTCAGCGTCTTATTTCCTTGCCACAGCTCACACCTCCACTTCCCTTCGTGTCCTGTACCCACTTCCGGGATGATGAGCTGGGCGGGGTGATGGTCAGGTTTTAGAGGCGGCAGGGGTGATTGTCGAGGAGGGACCCATTTCAGCTTCAGGTCAGAGTGCAGCGACTCACCAAGGCCGCACGTCAGGTCAACCTGCTGACCAGAGATGATCCCTGCTGCTGGGGATGAGGTGACTGCAGAGAGGACAGAAGAAGCAGAGACAGCGAAGACAGAAATTAAGAACGATGACATCAAATAAGAATAAAACTCATGGGAAAACACACCGGTGCTGACAGACTGTGGTAATGCTGTAAAGTCAGAAAAGCTCTCCTTCTTCAACATTTACAATCTAAATCCAACTGAGCTTTTGGCTTCTGTTGCAGCTGCGTGCCAGCAAAACTTGGCAAATTAAAAATTAAAGTCACATACTTTCAAAGCAAAATTGAAATATGACAGCACCACTATCATAACCCTACAGAACACTGATATAACAACATGTAAAAACTGCATGCATATATTTACATATATTATTAGAATGTGCTTCTTAACAGCTTTGAGACTTTCTATAAGCCTCTGAAACAGCAACATTAATAATGAACGCAAAGGACTGTTATGTATCTATGTAGATGCAGACAGGCACAGCAGAGAGGCTGAGGGCAGATCACAACGTGTAATTGTTGGGTCTACAAGAAACAACAATAACGTGTTATTTTATATCTCTGAAACTGATGAACTGCTGATCAGCTGACAATAAGCTCAATTTTATTTAATTTTGCTATTTAATCAAATAAAGCTTGTAAGAAAGCTATATAGGCTGATCATAGTATAGAACGTATAGTATAGTAAAATAGCAGTTATCAAAATAATTTTATGTTGAGCCTGTTCAGAATAAGTCAAATCTGAGAAAGGGTTTTAGTCTAGTTTCTAGTCGATATCAATTACGCTTATATAAAGGCACTGTAAACAGATAAACATCTTCTTTAAAGGCACAAAACACAAGAAATAAGGCTTATAATATTAAAAATATTCTTGTGTAGTTACATCCACAATGCATAAGCTCGCTCCTGCACATCAGTTCACCCTCATGTATTCTCAGGTTTTCTTTCTCCATCCACCTCACTGCTTCATCCACCTGCTTGGTCACCATGGGAACGAGAGCTTTCAGCCCCTCCACTCCATGCTCATTAAACTCACCCAACAAACATGTGTAACAATGACTCTCTTCATTTTCAGATCCTGGCTCAAAACCTCAAAACCCAGTGGTAATAATAGCAATAATAACAGTAGTAAAAGAAGGAGTAATAATCATAATAATAGTGGTAGTAATAGTATTAATAGTAGAAATAATACTATTAAAAGACGTAGGAATAGTTGTAATGGTAGTAGAATAGTTATAATAGAAGTAAAAGTAGTAATAATGACAGTAGTAATAGGAGAAGTAATAAAGTAATAGTTGTGTAATAGTATTACTTGTTGCAATATTGATTGGATAAATAGCAGTAGAGTTGTAAAAATAGCAGTAACAAAAGTAGTAACAATTATAGTAGTAGTAATAATATACAGAAATCATTGTAATGGTGCAAGAAGAAATAGTTACAATAATAGCAGTGCTTATAATAGTATTAATAGTAGTAATACTAGTAGTAATTATAGTAATAATAGCAGTTAAAATGTAGTAGTAATAGTATCAGTAATACTTATAGTTATAGCAATAGCAGGACTAATAGCAGTAAACTTATGACTTATAGTAGTTATAGTAATAATAACAGAAGTTAAGTTGTGGTAGGAATAATATAAGTAATACTTATAGAAATAGCAATAGTGGTACTAATAGTTGTTAAAGTACGGCTTAGAGTAGTTATAGTAGTACTAATATTAGTAATTATAGTAAAATCAATTCAGTTCAAAAGTACATCCTATTTCAAGACACATAACTGATAAAATCTGCCTGCCCTGTTGGCAGGTTATTTTTAAAATTTATTATAAAAAAAATTAAGGCCCTATTTCTTGCTTGTGATCCTAAAATATGATTTTATTTTGGAGTATCAAGTGAAAGTGGCTTAAGTTAAGTGTAATGTGATATACTGGCTCGAAATAAAACACATTTACACTGCTGTGTGTCCAACCCAAAACAAAACTGAACTCTTTAAGCCTCATGCCCTCCTGCCTATGCACACCCCTAGAGAAAATGTTCTTGGTTCTTAGCAAACAGAAAAACAACTTTGCTTCCTTGTTTGATGCTCCAAAGTGAAAACGAGGCCAGAGTGCAGCTGTCACGTAGGCTCATGTTTGACGTACAGCTATTGTTTTAAATGGCCAAACAAGCACCTGAAGCACAGTGCATTAAACTATCTCGACACATGAACTCTGACCTTGTTTTGATTTTGGAGCGTCAAACGAGAACCCTTTCATCATTAGCAGCTTTTCTGCTTTTCTTCTTTACTCTCATGTGGAAACACATGGAGAACCAAAAGAAAGCAGAGAGCGAGGGGAAAGAGGAGAGAGAGATCAGAGCTGAGCTGCTATCTGCACCTTCATTCTCTCATCAGTGATGATCCAACTCAGGTAATGTGAAAACATGAGTTGGTAGCTTTTCTTTATGTGGTTGTAACAGTAGAGATAAATAAAAAGGACATAAGATGTGACGCACAGATTCCGGATTTGCACTGTAGAGCAAACTTGGTATAAAAGGAAGGAAATGTCAGTGAAGGTCTATGCTAGGTAGTTTTTTTGTCCTTTCACAGTCACATACCTGAGTGTTTGAGCTATACTGAGTTCCCTTAGAAGTATGCAACATTTATGCAAGATTTGACTGATTATTTATTGTTTTGATGACAGCAAAAAATAACTTGAAAAATCTGAAACTGCATTTTACAACTTTCAAAAGCACAAATTGATGTCATCAGATTTTTTTTAATTTTATAAATAACAGTCCAAATGCCCCAGACTCTTCATATTCTTTAAAAAAGAAAATCTTTAGATTGAAGAAGCCAGAATGTGAAAATAGCTAAAATTTTGTATTCAAATGACTAAAAATTAAAAGATTTCATATTCCTTCAGTTAATAATTCCCCAAAATGATTTGCAACTTTTTGTAACGGAATCGACTCGTTGTAGTTCTGCGTGCCCCTTTCAGATCTGCATCCAGGGTCCAAGCTGCAACAATTTGCATGATATGAATTTGAGTTGTGAAAAATATTCAGAATTTGGGGCAAAGATGGCTCCGTGTACGTGGGCAGCCCGGGTTCAGGTCTGGCCTTTCGCTCCTTTCCTGCATATCACTCTCACTCTCTCATCCCTGTTTCTGACTCTATCTGCTCTCTTCCTCCATAAATAAAGGCATAAAACACCCCAAAATATATATCTAAAAAAGAGGGAATTGGTTCCTAATGCTAGACCAGCTGAGAAATCACTGCACTGGAATGCAAGTTTAAAGTATATTCAATATGAATATAATCTAGAAATCATATTCTGATCGAAAAACATACACTATAGTGTAAATTTTCAAATTATTCTCTGTGGTTCCAGCTCTGTAATTTTATCTTCTGTCTGAAGAATATTAAACAAACCAATCTGGAGTTGCTTGCAGCACTGTGATTGATAAACAGTGTTTTAAACACACACCAAAGTAACTTTGTTTGCTGGTGATTTCAGGAAGGAAAGCTTGAAAAGAACCACAAAAAGTGAGGCGGAGTGCAGTGGGATTTGGTAAAAATAAAGGGTTTCCAATGAGTCAGGGGGCCCAGATTTACTAGATACACCCTTGCCTTGTTTAAGTACATTATATAGGTTTCTTTTCAGTGTTCCTGCTTAAATAATAGTTGAGATTATAATAAGAATTTCTGTTTTTACAGCATAAGCTCAGAGAGCAGAGTCCCATTAAAACTCATGGTGTTATCTCCTAGCAGGAGGGAAAGCTCATTATTCTCTATTAAAACAAGTGGAGCTAGACAAGTGTATTAGCTACTGCATTAGACACACATCACACCAGGGACACTTTCACATAATCTCTGCAGGAGAGAGATGAAAAATGAAGCAGAGAGGAAGCAAAGAAACAATTGTCTCCAGCTTATTATTCATGACAATGAATGGGGGGTACAAGAAACTGGACATGAAGGGGAAAATAAAGAGCATTTTGAATGCAATGGGGGATTTGTTTTGACTTACTTTGCAGCACCTTTACGTGCACAGTCACATTCAGAGTCACACCGTTTCTAACTTTCATGGAGCACACGTAGTCCCCTTTGTCGTCCTTTCTCCCCAGCTTTCTGGTTAATGACAGGACTCCTTTTTTGAGGTCGGGTACATGGGTCAGGTCTCTGCCCTGGTCTTTCGTCCAGGTCGGTGGATCAATTGGATTGAGGTAGAAGAGCCTCTGCGAGTCATTTGGTTTAGGAAAAAAGTACCAGTTAACTTCCTGGATGTTCACCGCTTTGACCTTTTCCCAGGTGATGTGAGCAGGAATCGAACAGGGGATGGTCAGAGGCGAGGATGTCGACGTATACTGAAGATGATCAGGAGCTGGAGAGAGGTCTTAATGAGAAGAAAATATGAATTTATGCTCAGTTTGAGGGTAAACACCAAGGTCAAAGACATGTAAAAATGAGTGTAAATCAAAACTGACCCACAACAGTGACAGAGATGTTGGCTTTGCTTTCCTTGTTATTATTGGTCACAACACAAGCCCACTGGCCATCGTCTTGGCCTGTGACTCTGGCTGTGATTCTTCCTCTGTTGGCTTTAATTTTCTTCCCCTGAGGACTCAGCCAGTGTATCGCTGGCTTTCGGTAAATGTTAGGAGTCTCTTCGCTGCAAGTCAGAGTCAGAGATTCTCCCGGCACCAGAGGAGACGTTGGGTCCATGGCGACTGCAGCAGAAATTGAGCGGAGTAAAGAAAACGGGATAAAAAAATTGCATACATGGAAAAAGACACATTAATTCTTCTTCATTTTGTAGCTAATTCAGCAGATGGACTTTTAAGAATTTCTAAAAATGTCAGCCTTTCAGAAAGCTAGAAAACAGTGCTGTTTGTAATCTTTACTGTCTTGTGTCATCAATTGCTCTAAGAAAGCCATAAGGCTGTACACCGTAAACCCTGATAGCCATTCAGACTCACAAATATTAAGTTAACCCTTTTTGTAAATTGAGTAGCCTATATATACTAATAAAAGGTATTGTCAAGTAATGTTTAATTGCAGGGTTAAGGAAACTGTGCAACTTTGTTTCAAATAAAGTCAACCTAAAGTAAGAAAGTAACATCTAAGGGCTTGGCTGCCAATGTGCTGATTCACGCCACTGTCCAGTAGGTGGCAGTAACCAAGTTAAAGCAATGCTAAAAAACGCAGAAAAATAAGAAATGTATTCATTTGAGCTGTATGAGCATGTGTTATAGAGGTATTATAAGGCCTAGAATTGCATATTTGCTCTAATTGTAAGAAGTCTGCATAATGTGCAAATTCTAAAAAAAAATGCATCTATCTTTGCAAATGTGGGCAGAGCAAGACAAACTACAGTTTTCCTAATTTAGCTGCTCTTGATGAAGTAGTAGAGAGGAGAAACCATGCATCCAGTTACATTAACTTGTACTAGAGAAACCACACAACTGTCCTGCATTGCCAGACCAAACAGTTGAAGGTTATTAAAAAATATCTGTTGTGTTAACTTAATCAAAGACGAGTATTTCCGCTCTATTTTTCTGCTTTAATAAGACACTTTTGCACATTTTTATCATTTTTATTCTGCTTTGACAATCATCCTTTAATCTGCAGTTTTCCCAGAATTCCTTCCAGACAGTTTTGCACCATGAGTGAAGTTACTCACTCAGGCAGAGAAGTCCTACCTATGGGAGCAAAAACACACACACACAAAAAAAATAACGTAACTGAAAGTTTATTGAACTTGATGGAAGATGACCTCGTTGTCCCGTATGCACCTTCTAGTTAGTGCCATTTAAGGTGGTCCACCATGAGTATAACACCCTGGCACAAATGTCCAAGATTAAAGTATGTGATAGAAATAAAGTAGCCAAAATTGCTTACTAGTATGAAATGGGTATTACTTTTAGTCTTCACTAAGTTAATGTATCAGTAAAGTGTTTATTACAAGGTATCTCAAGTTACTTCAACTCAAAGTGCAAGTGCACAACATTAAAAAAACGTTTTAAATGTAACACACATCTAGTTTACTTTATCAAGGTCAAATAAATGTTTTTACTTTATTTGTTCATTGGCTTCATACAGTTTTTATGTTTTTTTTTTTTTAACAGTAAATTTACTAATTGGGTTTTACAGTGTACATCTTGAAGTTTGATCCAGTTTGAGCGGCACTCTGCATAAAAGCATGCATTAACACTTCTATCAAAACTGTGGTAGCTCATTTGAGTTCAAAAGTACCGGGGCAAAGGTGACAGAAGTGAACTGTGCGTGTTTTACTCTTACCATTGACTTTAAGCAGTTTGTAAGTTCTTAAATGTTTTTGATCATCTTTATTCACTACACAGATGACTGTCCCAAATTGTTCTTGTTGGATGTCTGTGATGACCAGTGAGTCATCATCAGACAGAGACACCCTTTTATTCCAGGACTCATCTGCAAGACAAAGAATTAGATAGCAGTTATTGCAAAACTTTCATGGTTCTCTGTATTATTACTTTAGGTAACATAAAATTTAGACCTTTTCTTTTTTTTTTTTTTTTTTTTTTTTTTTTTACCTCCAATAAGTTTCTTTCCACCAAAGATATTGCGCCAGGCGAGTTTTGGGCCATTTTCCCCCTCGAAAAACCAGTACAGATAATGATCCTGTAAATTTGCCACCACTGGAGGCTTGAGGATAACTTTGTCTCCGAGCTGAACATAGACCAACTCTTCTACCTCTGCCCCTGAGACAGTAAGAAGGATGGTAAGAGTTGGTGTTCAAAACCAAATCATCCTGACCGGAGTCAGAGTAAAGAAATCAGCTGACACATCAAAATGTCACTTACTTGTAGCTGACTTAAACACAGCAGCGAGGATGAGGATGGACTTAATAAAGTTCTTCATCTCAGTCACTGGCCTCTAAAATATATGAGAAAGCAAAGATAATTAATTTATTTATGATTTTTGAAAGGCTATTAAATTTTAACAGAAGTACTGATGAGAAGACATGATGTGCAATGATTTGAAAATGGATATCTTATTTAAGACTCAGCATTTTTTACCATTAAATAAAAGTACACCGCACAGGTCAAGTCAAAGGAATACCAATGCATCAAAAACACATAAACACTTCAAAACATATCAATATATTTTTTTTAGTATACATTTTTGCCTCACATTGTACCTGCTTGCAAAAGATCCTGACAAATCCTCCCAAAAAAGAAGAATCAAAGAAAATTAAATGATATTCACCAAACATAAAGTACTTTATTTTGGGCAGTGTTCCATCATGTAGACCAAGAAGTTGTGGGTTTGCCTGTGATTGTTTTAAAAGTCACCCTAAATAGGGCGCAGGTGGCCTACTGCTTAGGCTGTGGCTCATATACGTGGGCAGCAGGTTTAAGTCTGGCCTGTGGTTCTTTCACCAAAAATAAATCTTTGAAAACAACCAAAAAAAAAAAAAAAAAAAAAAAAAAAGAAACAATTTGGACAAGCAGTAGCATGGATAATGAGAAAACATGTGGACCGAAAGTGGAGTCCTGTGGAACACCTTTAGCCTTTTTCTAAGGCCATTTAAATCAGAAATTAGGAGCTCTTTACGTGCTATTGGATTTATGTAGTCTAAGAATTGATGAAGAATAAACTGCATGGCACTCTTTGACGATTACGAAGCCTTTTTTTTTTGCATATACACACATTGCTGGCTCTTCGAATCTCATTCTTGCATCTTTAACACCTCTGTTACTACCTCTAAAGAAAGCACAGGGTAGAGGGGATCACTTTGTACACAGTAAGGCGAAACGTCACATCCACGTTACTATCACACTTTGAAACAACATTGTGAATGAGCCTCAAGTTTCCCCCCCCAAAGCCCCTTGGTGAGCCCCCCAGGAGGTGAGACGCCCACTTTGAAAACTACTGCCTTAAACTTTTCTCGCACACAAATTATATCATGCATCACAGTGCAAAGGTTTGGTAGGGCTTTATTTTAGTGGGCCTGAATTGTGCAGTGATAAGTTGTAATTATAGAGTGATTTTCCAAGAATAAGGTGGTCAACACCCGGTAATAAGTTTTCATTTTACCTAGTAATGACTCTATTAATTAAAGAAGTATTTACCTAGTAATAATATATTAATTAACAAGTAATTCCTTGTAATGCTGTGGAAATTTTCTGTTAATTAGGTGGTAACCCTCTAACCCTAACTCTAACTTGTACCCTTAGCCTGCAGCCAATGCCCCTCACAGCTCTCTTATCAGAGCACTACACATGAATCCTTTCCTAACCCTCCTAGCACCTCAGGGACCAGTTCTTTTAGCCCTTTTATCGAAACATTATTATGATTTCAATTGTTTTTTAAACATGGCTTTATTTCATTTAATGCGTGTAGGACGCTTGTGCCCATTCCCTAAGGAGCAACCACCTCAGTTTCTAATTTTTCTCTATTTCCTTGAGGGTTTCTTTTAATGAAAAAGTCATAAAAGCTAGTTGAAAAAAGTGTCCATACCCCTCGCAGTGCTCTTATCAGAATGCTGTTCTTTGACCCTAACCTTATAAGCTAACCCTTCTTCTTACCCTAGTAATATTGTAGCATTTCTCTGGTAATTAGGTGGTATTTTACCCCTCCCATAACCCTCATAATATTGGGTACTATTTAATTAAGTAATTTCTAAGAAATAAGATTATGATTCTTCTATATAAGTTGCTTAATAATTCCCAAGTAATTTCTTTATGTAGGCCCATTAAATCTAAGTGAGTCCTTCATGAATAATTTTTTTTAGGGTCAGGGTTAGGGGGTAAGGGGTTACCAGAGAACTGACACAATACTACAAGGAATTATTTGATAATTTATACATTATTAATAGGTAAATACTTCCTTAATATTCTATATTTCTGGGTAAATATTTGGTTAAATGCTATCTTATTACAGGTAATTACTCATCTTCTTGAGAAATTACTAGATATTCACCACTTATTACTATAAAATCATTTGGTGATTAGGGCCCACAAAAATAAAGTGTTACCCAAATAATACCTTTAGAAAATGGGTTATGGACAGGCTATACGTAACTCTTTGTGAAAGTGAAATTAGAACAAATGTAATGGAGGCATGTATCATTTTGCATCAAATTGTGCTGCAGAAAGAAATCTCTCAGCAGGAAGTAAAGGGGGATTTGAGGTGGTCTTAGATTTGGAGAGATTTGAGGAGATAAAAGACAGAGTTGAAAGACTCGAGAGTAGGCGGCTTGTGGTGGGTTTTAAACAAGAAGAAACAGAGAAATGTTGGAGGGAAGAGTCGCAGAGCGTACGCTGCGTTGTGGTGGGCCTTGATTTAGTAGTTAAGGTGCAGATTCTTATCCCAAGCCTCCCCCCTTTGCCGCTCACACCCCCTCTCTTTCCTCCCCTGTTCCACGAAAGACGGATCTCTCCTCGCTTAAAAACAAAAGAAGAGAGACCACAGCGCCGGCAGCACACCTAGAGTGTGGTTTAAGGTAGATGATTCTCTCTTCCCTCTCCCTTATCTGTCTGTCCTTCCTCCTTTTCTTCTCTGTGTTGTAAACAGCATTGATGCTGCACAAAGAAACCCTATTGTTGCTTTTATACTGATTTAGCCCCTTTACATAGAAGATGTAGATTATTGGGTCTATTTTTGATTAAAAGATAAAAAAAAAAAGTAACACAAATTTAAATTGGATGGATGGATGGTGTTGTAAGGGGGCAACATCCCATGATTAAGATCAATGACTGAGTCTGATAATGACGGGACATATAGTGGCTAAAAGCAAAGAAAAGACAATAAGCACAAAAAATTACCTATGAAAACCTGACTTCAAAATCAAATATCTTTCATAAAAAATGCAAGTGAGTGACAAGTGATTTCAATATGTATACTTATTTCTTTTATGTAATGCTACTGCTCATAAACGAATACACAGTGCATGAAAACCCCTGTGCTTGTTATTGTGTTAAGGATTTATGCTGTTCCTAAATATATTTGGAGGAACTCGGTGATGAGATATAGGCTGACAAAACATACAATAAAATGGTTTGAGTCCAGCATGACTTCTATGTTTAATCTATTTATAATAGAGCTAATTTAATCATTTTGAGGTTTTTAGCCCATTCAAACCTGTTAAAACCACATTTTACAACACAAATGCATTCAATCTTGGACTAGTTTTGAGTCATATTTTTGTTGTGTAAAATTATTACAGTTTGATAAAGGTGCCTTTCAGGGGTGGAGCTAGACCTTGCCAACATTAGGGGCTTAGCCCAAGAGGGTCCAGGGGCATTCTCCCGAGAGATTTTTCCTGCTTTACAGACACTATTTAATTGATTTTAAGCCATTTGTATTCATTGAATGCACATGTTTTATTTGGGAGAACTTAAAGTACCTATTAGAAACAATGTTTATGATTTTAAAGTGTTGAGTATTCACCTGTAACCTAATTACGTATGTTTTTTTTTTTTTTTTTTTCCAAAGGCAAGTAGCATAACAGAATTTAAAAACTGGCCTCATCTATAGGTACTATGTGATCTATTCCTTTCAGACTCGCTCTGTTTTCTGCTCTCTCTTCCTCCTCTAATCTTCTTTCATTCTCTCCCTTTCTCTCTCTGCTCCACTCTTTTACTCCTGGATGGAAGTTTGCTCCACTGAAAGAGGAAAATAGAAAAACAAGGAGTTTTAGATTCATGACCATGATATTACCGTTAAAAGATCAAGTTTTACATGTATCTTAGTCACATCAACTCTTGGCTCCTCTGGCATCTTTTCTGTAACTGCCTCTCTTTCACTTCCTCTTTTCTACCTCCCAATTCTCTGTTATTCACATTTTCTTTCACTTCATGTTTCATGATTCCTCAAATCTGAATGCAGCCTCACTTTTCTTAATAATTCTCTTCACCACACATTTCCTTCCCTTTTTTCCTGATGTCCGTTGTTTCTCTCCACTTCA
This sequence comes from Cheilinus undulatus, assembly GCF_018320785.1. Classification (NCBI taxonomy): domain Eukaryota; kingdom Metazoa; phylum Chordata; class Actinopteri; order Labriformes; family Labridae; genus Cheilinus; species Cheilinus undulatus. The sequence goes on along the minus strand of NC_054872.1, from coordinate 33,031,735 downwards.
TCAGCACTCCTCTTCTGTAGAATCTTCTTCTTCAGCTGCTCCTTACTCATCTTTTCTTTGCAACTGTCCTCCACTCAGCACCTTTATTTATTTTTATCCTTCCATTAACTACAAACTACTAAAAAGCAAACCACACCCATAGGCACCAGCCAGGTATGTAGGATTTTCTTCAGACTTGTGTGGGGCATCATCCCCCAGAAATCTTTCAGGTTTAAAATATTTATTTTCTATATTGTGGGGTGTTTTGCACTGTTTTTTTTTTAACTAAAATGAAGTGGCTAAATTAACATTTTCAAGTTACTGTTTCCACATTACTGGAGTCAATAAGGTCAGACTAAAGTCTAAGTCTAAAAGCCACATAATATTTTCTATGTATAAGATCCAAGATAAAGTAGAAACCAAATCCTGAGAGAGGGTCATGATTGCCAATATTTTAAAGAGTGGATAAGGTCGTGTTTTCTATCTAAAAAAAATTGAAGAGATCATGAAATACTCCAGCCTATACTTCAGCAGAAACATGGTTTCTTTTAGATCATCTTTTATTCTACATGACTTGTGTCTGTCCATTGCTGGTGCCTTTGTAATCATAGTGTTAGGGCATCAACCATGGGAACGATATCCCTCCAAGTCGGGGTGCTACTTTTGTCGTATTTCATCTTTTTTGTTCAAAAAGAGCAATCAACAAAAAATTGAAAGTATGGAGACATAAAAATAGATTTAGAATGTTTGAAAGCGTTAGCACGAACAGATCCTGGACTCAGTCACAAGTATTAACACCAGAACCTCTATCGGGTCCAATTTACCCGCGGCTGTTCTTCAGTTGTGTCTCATTTTGTATTAATAACAATTTTAAAGTCTGTCAGTCATTGAATTTTCATAAAAGTTTGTTTTGTAGCACCTAATGTTTTAAAAAATTGTTTGTGTAGCTCAAAGATTTATAAACGGCTATTTATACCTAGAACTGCCATGCCAGTAAAATTTACCCTGTTAAGGAAGCATTGATTTTCCCTGTTTCATTTCACACCAGCGGATGAACAATCGGCATTGCCATCAAAACACCGTCTTTATTGCTGTAATCAGAATACTACAGGATACTACAGGCAAAAAAATCAGATTTGTTACTGTGAAATGTCATTAGATTTGCTCAACTCTTAGAGTGAAAGAGAGTCTGGTGTTGGGGAAGTTTCAGGATTAAGCGATCAATCTTACAACGATTTTGGATGTGACAGATCATAATCCGATCTGATGATCTAGCCTCAGCACCACCTCTTAAATGAGAAATCACGACCCAAATCCCTAAAAAATTTCAACAACATATTATTTTACTTAAAAAATTAAATTTGTACCATATATAAAACAAAACTAACTGAGGGAAGATACAGGACAAGCAAATCCCTAAGCTGATATGCATGAATACATTGTATTTTCTTCCGTTTCCCCTGGTAAGAAGGAAATCTTGGCTGTTTTCTGGATTTTCCAGAAATTAGCACCTGAAGTTTCAAAAATCAGTTTTGTTTCCCTTGTTTATCAAGTTAAGATCTTGCTAAAACCGCAAAAATAAACTTATTATTATGGAAAAATAGAGTAAAATAAAATCAATCTGTCTGTTTAGACCTTTCATACATCAAGGTCTTTGTTTTTTTTTTCAGGCCTCTTCCAATAGCTTTGCGGCCCACTTTTTGGGTCCCGTCCCACCAGTTGAGAACCACTGATCAAGCTGTTTCTGTGGATAATAAGCTGTTCATTGTCTTTGGTTAAATAGTTGTTCTTTATCAGTGCTATTAATGAAAATCCATGCACTCTAATAATGGGTAAATTTTACCTGCTGGCTATTTTAGGTAGAGATCCCTGGTGGCTTTAGTGTTAAACACTTAATTTGGGGCAGAGAAAAGAGGTTACAGAAACGATGTATGTTTCTCACAAATTAGAGGTTAATATGTTAGATATTTGAACCTTTCATTTAAGACTGGATGTCAGTAACGTGACATTTTTATATCTGAGATCAGAGTCAGTGAAAAAGAAATGTAAAGTCAAACACAGAGTGAAATTGATGGTTGACAGCGTATGTTGAGAGAAAGCACACCTGTGGAGCTGTAACCCAGAAACAGATGATTGTATCTGCAGTCAGGACAGAGCTTCAAAAACAGCCAGAGATGGAGGGGGGAGGGGGGTCAAACACGGTGAAGAGAAGAAGGAGCCAACCTAAAAAAGAGCAAAGGAAACACAAGACATAAAAGACAAAATATTTTTAACTGAAGGCTGTTTTTACCAAATCACTTCTCTTTTATGGCTGAATTTTGACCAAATTCAACAAAAATTTCTTGTTAAAATTTCATAATTATGACACCAATAAAGAGCGAGTTCAGCAGAATAAGAGAAGTCTTCATAGTTGTGCAAGAAAAGACATGACTAATAAATGTTCCTGATATTTCTCCAACTGAAAAAAACTTCAAATCAACATTAGCTGTGATTCTCTAGCATTACTGCATTGTATTCAAAGGTTGCTGGGAAATAAAGGCACTGACATGAGCACTTATAAAGTATGTGTATATGTGAACTTTGACATTTAGGAAATATATTTGTACTGTTTGTATATATATATATATATATAAACCTATATCAATGAACTTTGGGGGCCAGACTTTCAAATTAATTGAAACAAAATAAATTTTTTGATCTAAATAACATACTTTTGTATTTATATTTGTACTTTCTTTCAAAACGTCAGTAATCTTTAAGCATGAACAGAGGGATCAGTCCCTATTGCCTAAACGCTAGGTTTAATGTCCTAGTGGTGAAAAAAAAGGAGGAAACACGTCTTCTGTTTTGATTCTTATGTGGGATAATCGCACTCTCCAAGAGCCTGAAGAGAAAAGTTGACACAGATTTAATCAGGACTGGACTGATAAGTACGGGTTCGTCATGCATCATATTTACTTAAAATAGCTGACAGATTGATTTGTAATAAATGGATCAAACATTTAGTCACTCCTGATAAATATGTTGCTTGGAGTTCATATTATAGCGATAGGGATTATAAGACAAAAGACACCCTAAAAATCACAACATCTATTTTCCTCCTCACATTTTCTGAATTAATCATCTTTTGGGGGCAGATGGGGAACTTTGGAGGGCTTGGTATGGCCCCTGGGCCACCAGTTGATTATTGCAGTATATTTCTTTTATTTTATTTAAATGGGGATGTTTATGTTCGTCTGTCCCATACAAAGTTACTGTTGTCCTTAAATGGGGCGGCCCGGGTTCAATTTTGGACTTGCAGCTCCTTTCCTACATGTCATTCCTCACTCTCTTACCCTGGTTCCAGACTCTATCCACTGACATATCCTATCAAAATAAAGGCATAAAAGCCACAAACAAATCTTATTAATAAATCAATAAATGTCACAATCACATTTTAGGCCCAAGTCGACCGGCTAGGGCTTTATGATTTAAAACGTGTAACATTTGTGACAAAGAATCAACAGTATATATGAAATTTATAATCACAGGAGCGGATATTTTTGGGCGTATATGAATCCAAAAGATAAAAGCCACGGGAAACTTACAAGTGATGTTGAGTGTCGAGAGTCTTCCTGTGTTCAGAGATCGGGAGTCGAGTGGAAATGTCAGATATTTTTCAAACAAACACTCCTTTTTTAAAGGCGGATGCACCTCCCTCGCTGATGATTGGTCTGCAAGAGTAGGAAACAGTCATTGATCAAAGCCAGAGTCAAAATGATGACCTTTGATTGGTTGATACAGAAAGAAAGCAAGAAGTCATTTATGTTAGTTTTAAAGTCTTGCAACAGCTGAATTTAGGGAAAAAAATGAAAAATAAAGGATTTGGTGACCGTGTCATATATCTAACAGCTATTTCTAATGTGCTCATGGTATTCCTCTCTTCTTATTTAGTTTTCAGTCTGTTCAACAGACACGCAAATGAAAATATAATCATAATTAGCTACATTTTAAATGGCTTTGCTTCCTTACAACACAAGAACCAAAATTTGTGAGGGGGGTCTCACTGGACCCTTTATCTATCTTTGTCCCGCTCTAAATAGCACACAGGCGGCTCACGGCCTCATTTACTGTAATTGCTGGGTTGATTTTTCCCTTGGTCTTATGATTGCACTGAATTATTCATAGTAGTGTTTTAGAATTTAAACCATGACCTAATGGTCCAGTCTTCATGAATGCTGCAGTTTAATGCAAATTACAAACGTAACATTTACTAAGAAACAGGCGGGTTAAAAGCTAACGGCTCGGAGGGAATACTGAACGGATGATCCGTGGCAGCTGTGCAGAGAGAGGATGTTATTGTTGTTTTCACATGATTGAATAAAATACCATCACTTTGAATCTTTAAATACAACCATCCGTGCATTTTTTCTGCTCTTATTAACAGTCATGTAGTTAAAACTCTGACATTTTCCATTTCCTACACTGACTGTCTTATCTCAGAGCAGTTATTGACCGTTAAGTGTATTAATAGTCAGAACGATGGGAGTAAATGCTGCCGTACGAACACAAGGAACTTTACACTTTGTAGTCTGAAATTTACAGCAAAATAAACACGATTTTAAATCTTATAGTCTGTAGAGCAATTGATCTTTTTTTCGAAGACTTTGTAGGTCAAGAGACAAGTTCTTTATTAAAAAGATAAAGGTTCTGACAATTACAGGTAAGAACCAAAGAAACACTGAGCAACAAGAGAGGTCTCTTTTGAAAGTTGTGTCTTTACTTCAATGATTGATAACCAGATCATTTCAATCTGTATCTGTATGCCGCTGTGCTCAAATAATGACGGATCATTCAGCTATCAAGACAAAAATCAGTGCTTTATTAAAAAACACCAACTGCATGTTCATCATTTGACGTTTTTAAAAATCCGAAAAGGAAATCAAATAGGCGGTTCAAAAAATGATTCATCTAAAGTTTAACTTAAGTTTGCAGAGTTCAAATGAAATTCTTATCCTCGTGACTTTTTCCATTTATTTTCTAAATGTTTTGCTTTAATCTAGTTCGTAATTTCATTTTTTTTTTAGGATATACTTTGGGCTTTTTGCACCTTTATTGATAGAGGAGGACAGTGGAAAAAATCGGAAACAGGGATGAGAGACATGCGGGAAAGGGCCACAGGCCAGATTCGAACCTGGGCCACCCGCGTACATGGGGCGCACTTTAAACCTCTGGGCCAGCCGTGCCACTAGTTCACAGTTTCTGTATTAAAAACCTGAAATAACAGAAGAATAAACAGACTGGCTTGTTTCTATATCACTATTTTTCAATGCTTTTCGGAGAATTGAATGCAGACTCTGTTAACTATTCCACTGAGTGATTGCTATAAAGTTGTCAAACCATGAATTTGGCAAGATGAATTATTTAAACAATGCACTTCTTAATGTGCAATTTAAAGTTAACTTAACATGAAAAGGTGATTGGTATGAATATAATTGATTCTAACTTAAAAAGTGATTTGAAAAAGTTTATAATTATATGTTCTTTTGGCAAGACATAACAAGTTTTCTTGAATGCATAACATAATATAGGGAATTGAAAAACTCAGAGTATCAAATTCTAACAATAAATCATCATTTATTTAACAACTGGTGAAATTTGTGAGTTGGAACAGTTTTGTTTTGCAAGTTTCTATGTCAAGAGAAATCAAGTTTTATTGACTGTTAAATGTATGCATTATTTCAACTCAGATGATTACATTCAAATAATAAATTATTTTTAATTAAGCGACTGAAATAAGTGCTGAAATAACGCTTTTCTTGAAGTTCAATTTACTCACATTTTTAAGGCAGCAATCGAACTTAAGTTTTTAAGTTGAATTAATATGATAATTTTTTTACAGTGTAAACAGGTGTGCAGGTAAGAAGTGCAAATATCTACAGTAACAAACATGGGCTTTGTGAATCTATCTATCAAAGAATCAGTAAGACTGTAGTCTCTTAATTGTTAGTTTGTCTTTTTACATTCAGGAGAATCATTTCTTTCATCATACCTAAAATCATGTGTCAGGTTATAAAGTGATGTTTGTAACACTTATTGAGTGAATTTGCAGCTGAGCAAGACGCAAACATCTGTTCGTTCTTATCTTCACTCATAACCTCATGTAGAACTCGCTGTAACAGTATTGTAACATCTGCGTGTTATAGCTTACCGTCAGACTGATGTGCACTACAAACATGCATGCATAATGACATTACCATTTTCAAAACTGTCTACTAACTACTAATCATGGGCTGGTATATGGGGGCAAAGCAAAAAAAAATCAATAAATATTCATACTGTCATCAATAAAGAAAATACCATTTAAGGCTGCTTTTTAGGTTTTTTCGCTGGATTTGAATCTGGGCCTTCAACTTGAAGGTTTATAGCCTCCATACATGGTGTATAGCCTAACTGCTAGGTCATAGGTGCCCCTCAATTACCATTTATAAACAATATTTTTTTGTCTTTAGCCAATAAAATTTGCTAACCATATCAAAACAAATCAAATCTCAAACTATCAGTCAAAGTGTGCATAGTTGGGGCATCAGGAGTGTAGTGGTTTTGTCCGTGCAGCCCATGTTTAGAGGTTGTTGTCCTCAAAGCCTCGGTTCAAATCCAGCCTGTGGCTTCTTTACTGCACTTCATTCCCCACTCTCTCTCCCCAGTTTCTGACTCTATTAACCGTCCTGTCTGAGTAAAGGCATAATGCCTAAAAATAAATCTTGAAAAAACAGAAGTTTTTATAATAAAGGTGCTTCTGATGTATGCAGGCTCCAGTGCATTTGGAATACAAAAACAACTCTTTAAAATCCAAATATAGCTTGAAGGCTTAGAGGCTCTGGGTTCGTCTGAGTTTCATTTTCCTGTACCACGTCGAGGCATTTAAGTTTTAGGCAAAGTATCAAAATAGAAAATCCTTTTTCATATAATTTTAAGTCGCTTTTGCTGGAGGCCAGCTCGTCCCAAGCTTACTAATGACAGCTACAGGGATCAGGTGAGGGACTGTAGCAGAAACACAGAACTGAGGTGGTTTAGAGACAAGAACCACAACAAGGACAAAACAAACATCTCACACACGTCTCATGTGTCTCTCTGAGGTTTGTCTGCCTGCCTTCATGAAGCGCTCACACCTGCTACTGTTCCCTCTGAGCTCAAAATGAAAAAACAACGAGGCCTCTTGTTTTCTCTGCTATGGCTCACAAACAGAAACTTTAACATCTACAGCCCAGAGCAATCCGCTTTTTGAATTAAAGTTAAATGTTACTGTCGCAAAAAGGCTCCAAAGTACGCTTCGTTTTATCTGACAGAGGATTAACGTCTGCTTTTGAGCTGTGATTTGGTTGGAAAACACCTGAAAGTGAGGAGTTCCTCATTAGTCAGAGACATAAGGAGCAGGTTCGACCACATCGAGTCATCACTGAAAGAGAAAAGACAAAAAGTGTGGGCCAAGAGTCAGAATATGGAGTGATTCACAAGTTTCCCCAGCCTCCATTTTCTCCTACAGAGGGTTTCCCTCAACATGTTGTTGCTACTCTCTATCCTTCACTCGTTTTTGTGTTTAATAGCCATTTTAGATAAATGATGTGCCATTTGTATGGCAGCCTAATAACGCCAATAAAAAGATGATGATTAAAATGCTCATGATGAGTGTCATTATGAGATGAAAAGTCAGTTTTGGTAGAAGATAAAAAAGACAAAAGACATGAGATAGTAAGGTATCATAACATGAACAAAGTTTGATTTATAAGTAAAATGTCAGTTATATGATGAAAGCTCAAAATTATATGGTGACAAAAATTATGAGGTTAACAGTCACAGATCGCTGGTGTCAGGCCAAAATCTTTTATCTCCATTTTTCATGAATTTAATTTTTCTTTCATAAATCTGCTCTGTTGGTCACCCTTGACATCTTTTAGTTGGATTTCAACAAAAAGTTCCAAAAAAGATGCAGACTATGACCACTCAGTGTTAAATTATTTTTTGGAGATATGAGTTTATTTGTTTGTTTCTTTTTTAATTAATCTTAAATCATGAAAATGTGCTACAAAAACCTACAAATAAATACAAGACATATCAAAACATTAAACAGAAATGAACACATAAAAACAACAAACAGCACAACACAGAAAACGTGTCAGAATAGCAGTAAATGCCATGAGCAGAGCCTACAAAATAAAATCGATCACAGAGGCGACCATTTCCTTGCGAAAACCACAAGAACATCTCTGAGTTCATGTGATAATCTTTCCAACAGCAAAATATATTTTATATCATGCTGTAATTGCCAGGGGGCTCCTTTGCGAGATATCCAGCATGTAACGCACCTCTCAGAATGAACTAGTACCTTAAGAATTGAAGGATATAAAATCCAAATATTTTCTTTTTCTCACTTTAGACTGATTGCTTGTAAGTTGTAATTGTAGGACATGACCACATAAGACGGCCATAAGTGCCACAGTTAGTTTTACATTTCTGACATAATGAGGAACGTAGAAAAAGAGGTTTTTGCGCCATGCCAGTTAAATAGAAAATAGAAAATAGAAATTATGAGAAAGTAATTCATAATTATCTAATCAAATTATGATTGAAAAAGAAGCTACGACTTGAAAAGTAAAATTTATATGTCTTGAGTATGAATTTAAAAGGTACAACTAAAACTAAAAGTCATAGCTACAGGATATTATGTCATAATTATGAGTTTTTAAAATCAAAATTGTCAATTAGACATAAATATGTTACTAAATGATTAAAAAAAGAAGTTCAAATTGCTTTATATGTTAAAAATGATAGAGGTATGTCTTAAGTAGAACACTGAAAGGTCATAAAAGTCATAGTTAAAAGATTTAAAAATCTTTATAATGACATAAAAAGTTAAAATTATGAATATTAAGTCATAATAATTGAATAAATGGCCAAAATTATGAAATAAAAGGGTAAAAGTTATGAGATAAAAACTCAAAGATATGATATAATTTTGTTTTTATTCTCTCATAATTATAAAAAAATATAATTCACTGTAAATGTTTTTGACTCATATCTCTTTTCTTTCTTTGTGCTGGCATAAATGGGCTACCGTAGATTTAACCAAGGCAGGGCCAAACTTATTTCATATAATGAAAGTGCTTACAAGTAACTTATTTGTAGTGTATGTTAGTGTCTGAACCTGTTGTGGTGTTTAAGAAATCAACAAAATGTCAGTGGAAATGAAGCAAAGAATCAGAAACGATTGACATTCTGCTCAGTGACTGAGAACTGTTGGTCTGTGATGAGGGGAACTTCATTCAAGCTTCTTTGAAACCTCAGAGTTGTGAAACAGAACACAACTCCCACTCATCATTTCATCTCCATCATGAACGGATGGTGAAGTTATTTTTGTGTCACCGTTTTGTTTTTAAGCTGCTACATAATCGTTTCATCAGAATGGAAAAAACAAATATTACGTCATTTGTTCCAGTCAGCTCAAGACCAGGAAGGATCATCAAAAATGAACAGGTTATTTAAGTCAAGTCATGTTTGTGTGATATTAACAAGAAATGCAAAGAGATTACAAACTGCATAATGTGTTAAAGCACGTTGTCATTGTACCGTTTCCATTTCCAATCAGATGATCAATGGAAGAACTGCCCACACACCTACTTTACACATGTTTACAACACGATTTCTGAAGCTGAAGTAACCACATTCTTGTAGAAATCCTTCTGACCTCTTCATCTACCCGTTTGTTGAGCTCAGTCACTGAAACCAAATACAGACTGGAAAAACAAACCATACTGACATCCATTCTTTACGTCTTAATGAAATAGCTTCCCTGCAACAGCCTCAAGTAAAAATCAATTTTCAATTTCATAGCATCCATAAATGTTTCACCCGCTGATGAATGACAGAACATTTAGCCTTAGTATGTGTACGTTTAGTTTCACATTATGCTTTATGTTCCGTGTTATGTTAAAGAACTGTTAACAAACAGATCTATCAAGTTAGGGTAACTGCACAAGTTTGGACATTAAGATGGATTTGCTCCAGTAGATTCAATCCAGGCTGAAGGCCTTTGTACTTTATTCAGTATTCTGCTTTTATATTATTCTATAGTCTGTAAAGGCAAAAACACAGACATATCTTCATATAGACCTAAATTTATGTTGCTTATTCAAAGGTTTAACTCTTCAGGACGTGAAAAAGAAAAAAGGAGTCTGTAGCTGTAAATGTATCATTAATTTCACAATAAATATAAAAAAACTATCAAAATCACAAAGAAGGGACATGTTTCTGATACATTTGGAGATTAACTGGAGAATTGTAATCAAGGGAAACTCTACAGCCCCTCATTATGATCCAGTTCTGTCTAGATTCCAGATTTTGTGCAGTGGAAATAACAATTGGCAATTGGGGTGGGAATTGTAGAAATTAGGATAATAGGACAGGGTAGGACAGGACAGGTCGGGGCAGGACAGGACAGGGCAGGGCAGGACAAGACAGCACAGGACAGCCCAGGACAGGACATGATAACATAGTTGTTCTGAAGTTGAGTGCAGAGGCACACTGTTGTGCCATCAGGAAAGAGAATAATGATACAATGCACAATAAATGACTCAATATGATGTGATGTGATGTGAGACGCTGCCAGATGATGTAATGCCATGAGATGGGATGAGATGACATGTGATAAAATGAGATGTGATGAAAACAGTCTGAGATGTGATGTGACATCATGCAAGGAAATGCAATGTGATGCCATGAGATGAGATGAAATAGTATTTGATGCAATGCAATGCATTGCGATACAATGTAATGCGATACAGGTGATGCAATAAAGGTGATACAATAAAGGTGATGCGATACAGGTAATGATGCAGTGCGATGCGAGATGATGCGAGGTGTTGCAATGCAATATGATGTGATATGATGCGATGCAGCGCCATGCTAGACGACCCATTGCAATTAGATGAGCTGAGATGCAATACACTACAATGTGATGTGATGCGATGAAATGCAATGGCATTAGATGACATTCTATTAGATATCATGAGATACAATGCTATGCGATGCAAAGCAATGCAATACATTTCAAAACAATAGGATACCTGATATGATGCAATTCAATGCACTTTGATTGATTCTGCCAAATACGCTGTGATGCAGTCTAATACAATAGGGTACAATATGATACAATAATGCAATTTAATGCAATTTGATGCAATGCAATATGGTGCAGTTCAATATAAAACATTATCATATGATATTATGAATTGCAATACTATATGATACTTTTTCTTTTTATATAATTTGATCTGATGCAAAGCGATGCAATACAACATGATACATTCTGAATCAATACATTATGAAACTGCACAACATAATACTTTACATTTTAATACGATGTCATGCAATACACATTAATTTGCCCACAATAATGATAATATCACAATGCTGAGATAGTAACCTAGCACATTAAGCACCACTGTGCATTTTTTCTGCTCAATATCAGTTTTTAGCACCAGCGACTCAGTGACTTTATCACCAAAGTCAGGATGTCAGTTTATTGCTGTACTAATATTTTGTCCCAACATTGATATGCAATAGTTGATTAATATCCCAGTCAACAATGGCACCATATTTAGAGTCGACTGCTTCCATTATTCCTGATTTGAGGTAGTAGGCTGCCTGCTGGCATTCCTTTATAGTTTGGGTGCAAAGACCTCAATTTCTTATCTAACACTAATTCACCACATTAATCAGTTGCCTCAGCACTGATTTGGTTGAAGATATATACTGTGTTGTCTGATTTCTCTTAAATGTGTCTCACATCATAAGCATAATTTAAACCGTATAAACAGGACAAACCAAAACTATTATTCTCATAAATACAAAGCGAGTTCAGACATATACTATTACACACGTTTGAACACAGCGTTAGCACATTTAATCCTGTTTCATTTCCTGGTTCGCTGCACATTACCCTCAGCCTACTGGGAGCCATCTTCTTGTTCAGCATTTTACGTCACTATAAAGCTGCAGAGCTAACACACATTAGCGGCAATCAGTCATGATGAACCAGACATTTAAGCACCGACCCCAAAGATCAGAAAGTAACAACAGACAATTGAAACCTGCTAAGAGCTGAAGCTGAAAGGGGAGTTTACAGGATGGGGTTACAGATTACTTCAGACTGAAGGATTGTGAATTGTTTTGAGTGCAGTGTGAGCTCAGATCACTAGCACTATCATGTTTTAATCTTAAAATTGCTAAAAATGCAGCTGATTTGTAGTTTCTTAAATCAAACTGCTTTTGCAGGAGTTTATGTAGAACAGTTCTTAACTGTGTTTGTCATTTGCAGTAAAAATTTACTAAAATCAGGTTCTCTAAGCTACAGATGTTGCACAGATGGTGTTTTCACAATAACAGAAATACCACTGGAAGGCACAAACGCTGTTTTATACATTTCAGTTTCACTCTGGTATGATTGTGTATGGGTGTACTGATGTTTATTCATTTGTGTAGGACAGACACTGAGAGAGAAAACTAAAAGACATGAGAAGGGAATCCTATTGTCTCATATGAAAACACCTCCAGTGCAACTGAGGCTTTGTGTTTTCACAACAGAGTTGGAGAGATGCAGTCTGGTGATCGCCTACAGAAAGGACAGACATTCAGCCTCTAGACGTGAATTTTGACTTGTAATTCATCACTCTGAGTGGGAGAAAAGGGAGATTTTCCTCTTTATATAACAATGAAAATTAATCTTTTAGAATCACTCTTCAAGTAAGGAGCATGAGACAGCACAACAGCATGAGAGAATCAGTGGCAGACACTTTTAAAATGCATGCAAAGTGAAGCAGAGGATGAAAGAGGGCACTTTTAAATCAAATGTTCATTTTCATCAATAAAAACCAAACAACAAAAAGAGAAATCAGTAAATCAACTTAACAGGTGGTTGCACAGCAGTGCTGTTTTCTGGAGACGAGTGGGACTGTAAGATAACTGAATACCGACAGGCAGACTGTTGTTGAGCTGAGATGCCATTGCCACAATACTTGATCAACCTTTATCCTTTACCCTGGACTCTGAAATAGCCAGCACCCATGATACAGATTATCCAAGAGGCCTCTGTGGTCTGATGAACTTCACTGCCTAGACATTTGAAGTGTTGCAAGTCCTTGTTGTGATTTTGAAATTCTCTTTTAAAACCTAAAATCCTTTTCACTTCAAAGAGCCTTAAACTGGGGTGATTTTCCAAACATGTGAAGCATACTGCAGGTCTTCCATATCTCCAGGCAAAAAGGCCAGCAAACAGGGTGTCTAAATACTCTCAGTGTGAGGAAATAAAAGCATGAACATTTTTCTTTGTAATGCTAGAGACAACACCAATCTAATTCTGGAAATGGTCCTTAATTATATCTACTAACCTCTGTTCACAGGATCTTTTATTGCTGTCTGTCTCAAAGGTCAGAACAAAACTTAGAAAAAGGACATTTAAGTTTCCTCCCTTTGCCTAGAACGACCTGCAAAAAGACTTGATCTCAGTGGATACTTTTAAGAGAAAGCTAAATGACCTGGAGGCAGACACATCTGGCAGCAGATGTTTAACTTACATATGTGGTCGATTAGAACATATTTGCTGCTGAAATCTGTTATCTGTCTCTAAATGCCTTTTGTCTGTGTATCTTGTACTGTGTCTGCTGTGTATGATGGCTCTTTGTATCTCTGTGAACTGTGCTGCTGCCTATCTTGGCAGGACGCTCTTGAAAAAGAGATTTTTAATCTCAACAAGATCCCCCCCAGTTAAGGTTACATTTTTTAAGTTGGTCAAAAGAAATAAATAAATGAAAAATATTAAAATCTATTACGCAATACTAAACCCAAGTTTTACCGGGGTTCTTGGTATACAACATTAGCACACCAAGCATTGTCTGATCTTGATTTCAGAGATGGTGGTGAGAACTTCCATTTTATTAGAATTAGAGTAAAGTAATGGGAAAAGAGAGGTAAATCTGTGTATCATCAGCATAACAGTGAACTGTGGTTATGATTGAGAACGTTATGGCCAAATGGTAAAGTGTGGAGCTGAGAAAAGTGAAAGGGACCAAGAGTTGATCCCTGAGGTATGAGTCAAGTTTGTTCAGGGAAGGAGGCAAATGAAACTCAAGGACATAAACTATCTATACAATAAACATGAGGACAACAACCTAAAGGCTATTCCGGGAAGTCTATTATGAGCTTATAAGACCATATATGGTATCCAAAGCTGCACACAGCCTCAACTAAATATGATCCAAAAATCTATATGTTTTTTACAATATACACATTACAACGTTACAATGTCATTTAGCAGACGCTTTTCTCCAAAGTGACGTACATTCAAGAGCAAGAACAACACAAGCAAAGATCAAGACAAGAAGAAACAACATCAGTAAGTGCCACAAAGTGCTTCAAGTCCAATTGGACACAGGTGCTGCCATACAATGTTAAAGGCAAAGCACATAATGAATACAAGTATATATATATATATATATATATATATATATATAAACATCAACAATGAAACAACGAAACTATGAGATCTCTCATCATCACGATCCATTAGCACATTAGCACAGTAGATTTGACATACAGCGTTCAGGTTAAAGATCTAATATGCATGTTTGAGGTTTTCATTTTTATCAGTATTTCAATTCAATTCAAGTTTATTTATATAGCACATTTAAATCAACTTCAGTTGTCCAAAGTGCTTCACATGAAGGAACAGCAAAAACCGTAAAATAGAATACATTCACATAATATCATTCATAAAAGCAGACAAATAAGTACAAGTCATGAGTTCCAAGATATCCTATCTAGCTAGTATGAAACACCAGGGAGAATAGATGGGTTTTCAGTCTAGACTTAAACTGGATCAGACTCTGAGGATCTGACAGACAATGAGAAACTGTTCCACAGTCTCGGCACTGCCACTGAAAAGGCTCTGTCACCTCTGGTCTTAAGCCTGGCTTTGGGCACAGCCAGCAGGAGCTGGTCAGCCGACCTCAAGGCTCTGAGGGGAGTATAGGGCTGCAGTAACTCCCTCAAATTAACTGGACCCATAAAGTGCAGACATTTGTACACAGTCAGTAGCATTTTGAATTGCACCCAAAATGCGATAGGGAGCCAGTGCAAGTTGCGCAGCACTGGTGTGATTTGCTCCCGTCTCTTTGTTTTAGGCAGGAGACGAGCTGCAGCATTCTGGACGTTTTGTAAATGCTGCAGGGAGCCCTGGTCCAACCCTACATACAAAGAATTACAAAAATCCAGACGTGATGTTACAAAGGCATATATTTAAATATATTTAATCCGGAGAACCTCACTGAGGTTAGGAATTTGATTTATAAGAGTGTCCTGGCCAAGACAGGCAGCAGCACCATTAACAAAGAAACAGACATTAAAAACAGAGTAATTACAAGTGCATAAAAAAAAAAAAATCCTAGGTCAGAGAGCAAAAAGTAATCAGTCAAATCATCTTCAAACTGATGCATCTTCCTGCCGTAAATCTCCCTTTAAAAAGATTCGGAGACCAGCTTCTCAAGGCTGCAGGAGCCGCAAACCTGAAATTCCTTTAGCCATTTTAGGACGAACTTTGGGAACAGATAGGAAAAGTAAATTTTGTGAGTGAGTCAGAAAGTAAAGATTTTAACCTCAAGCACTTTCACATGAATAAAATCAGTCTGAGGGAAGCAAATTTAGTAAAGCCTTATAAATAATGATATGCCAGTGATTTAGCCTACAAGTCATCAACGAAGGCTAACCAATTCAATCATTCAGGTTGCAATGAAACCTCAGCGCCCAATGGTAAGCAGTATTCAAAAATGTAAGGCATTGAGTAGATGCATGCATGTACAGAGCATAAGCGTAATTAATCAGCCGTATAAAAGTGGAGGGGACAAGTCTTTTCTTTGCATTAAAAAGAAAAACAAGACTTATTCCTAAAATAAATACCCAGCCGAAGCTTTAACTTCTTTACAAGTTGCTCAGTATGAAGCTTAAAAGTAAGAAGGTTCAGCTCCTTTTTCGTTGAGTTTTGCTTTGTTAGGATTCAAAACAGATTATAACTCACACATTGTCCTGTACAATATAAAAGACTTCTTGTGAGTGCCAGAAAGCCTGATGCTATGTAGGAGCAGAGCAGTAAATGACAGTGTCATCAGCTTATAGATTCAATTTTTCATTGGGAACATTACAAGCGATACTGTTGATATAAAGTGTAAATAACGGACTGAGCCCTGATGCACTCCATTTTGAACCTCAAGGTATGAAGTAAATCCCTCATCCTGTACACACTGCATTCTGCTAAATAAATCATTTTCAAACCAACAGACTGAATGTTCTGACAGACCGATACAGCACAGCCTGAAAGACATGCTCAACAGAGCTACAGATAATACGTTTGTACAATTCATAACATCTTTTTATTCATAGTCTTCTGGACTTTAGCATGATAAAGCAAAAGACTGCTCTTTGACTGGTATTTCTTGCCAGTCATGTTAACTCTTGTTAGTTCATCTGTTCTCAGAAGACAGCACTAAAAAAGATGTTACAAAGGTTTTAGCCGTCGGGATGTGGCAGAAATAAAGCTGTTTAGGATGCTGAAGTCTGCTGATTCATTTTATCTTTAATATCGTATATGCAAACAAAGACTTGTGTGCGTGTAAAATCTCTGTTCAGGTTGTTTTTTCCAAATGCAATTTGGGCTAAGTTGCGACAGATATTTTTGACACAGGTTTTAAAGCCTATCTTTAGGTTTTTGGCCTTTAATTTTGATAGGACAGCTGAAGGAAGACATGAAACATGGGTAAAGGGAGTGGGGGAAGACATGCTTCAAACAGCGCCCAGAGTGGGAACCAATCCTGTGACCTGTGCTTAATGACTGCAGACTCTACACAGGCACCTTTTCCACCAGTTAAGCCTAACCAGCCCTCCTTATGACAAAGTAATTAACACTGAAAACTCCCATGTTAAAATGTAGCGTCACAAAAATAATAATAATAATAGGCAGAGAGCCCAAATGCCCTCCTTCTCTGAATGTGTCCCACCCTTTGGAAGAGAAGCCAAAGACCAGAAAACATGGATAAAGTAAACTATGCTCCAAAGACAGAAAAATAGATTTTAGAGAATGTAGACCGTCTTGGGTGGTTGGTGTCTTATTTATTATGCACGTTTTAAGACGCAGTACAAGTAAAGTCACGGTCAGACATTAAAACAATCCACAGAGAAAGCAAAAAAGGAGCACCCTCCAAACAATAAACTCCTCATGGTGCATGACAAAAAAGACTGACTAGAAAATGAGACGTCAGAACTCAAAAATGTCATTTTAGGTAGTTTTATTTAGGCAAGGCAATGGACGTGTTTCGACATTAAAACAATCCATTAATTTAAACTATCTTAAAGCCCAGTTATGTCTGGACTCTTGCAACCCATCAGTCTACATAGCTGGGTTTGAGGACCTGTGAGGGGCCAGGTGGTAGGGGAGTAGCATCTGAGTTTTCACTAACTAGAGCTTGTATGCACCAGAGTCTGGGTCTTTTGAAGTTGGCGATGCTGTGGCAACAAAGTGCCATGTGGCTAGTGATTTAATTGAGCGCTTATCCCTTAATTAAGGAACAATTTCTGTATCTTGTCTCAAATTGTAGAAAAAGTAGTTTCAGTAAACATGATTAGGTGAAGTAGACAAGCCATAGTTGGCCAAGAACAATGTGTCATCATGCTCAATAAATGCATTTGATTTATCCACCCAGACATAACGTAAAAGGAAAATCTGAAGTTCAAAACATTGTTACAAGACAGGGAACACAGATAGGAGTTATGACTGTTAGCAAGTGATACTGTACACCAGGAGAATAATAAATGTCTCTGCAACTGTAAGTTCAGATATTTTGTAAAGTCCTGAAATGTATTTTATTATTTATTTTAATGTAATTCTTATTTATAGTCCTAGAAGAAATAAAATATGTCAGTTATAAAAACGTCTCTTTTATATGCAGACTGTTTTGGTCGGTGTTTAATTACATTATCAGATGACATTGTTTTAGAATAAATTTGATGATACCTTACACGTAGCATGTGATACTACAGAGTATAGTGGTATGTCACATTTAATCTAAAGATGATAAGCTGTAGTTCATCTTCTACATCTTTAATCTCCCCACGACCTCCAACAGGATAAGCGGATGGATCTTTAATTTTACATTGGGACAATAATTGTGTAACAGTTTATTAAAATAATGTATAAAGCACCATTTCTTTTATTTTTGTGCACCTTGTTGAAAATGTCTGCAATGTTTACATACTGGTATGCTGCTCATATAAAAAAAAACGACTGCGATAAACCCTAAGTACAATACAGTACAGTATGCTTATATTTAGACCGTATTAAGAGCACCATGACACTGTTCCTCCACTGCTGATTTACTGAACAGATAACAAGCGGGACTTCAAACCCAGCAAGGTTAATATTTTTAACCTTATTCATTCCACACAGAAAAATGTTTTTAAAGTCACCGTACGCGCTCCTTAGTTTGTAAACAACACAAGAAATCAGCATCGTCTCTCTTCAAGTCTACGTCCAGTGAGTTACTAACTGCTGTTACATAAAAGTGTTGAAAAATGTAAAGACCATTCTTTGTTCTTCTGAATTATTCATTACTCACAAAAAATACTAATAATGCGATAAGTGGAATCCTTCTAAATAAAATGCGAAATGTACTTAGACCAATGGTTCTCAAAGTGGGCATCGACACTCAGAGGGGTCATGGGATGCTTTCCAAAATAAGGAAGAGAAATTTAAAATTAGTGAAAGAGGTTTATTTTATCCATTATGGCAAAAATAGCCTTAAAACGAGTTAAACTGAAAAGAAAACTGTAGCTATTAAGTGAAATTTTTGCTTGCATGTAAATTTTCTTAAAATCTAATTTTGTACATGATGCTTTGTGCAACATCGTACACTTTCACCACCTCCAGGAATAGTGGGGGTCTCTGGTCTCTAACGCTGCTACTTTGGGGGTAAAAAATTGAGGAACCCTTGCTTTAGACGAACAGAATTTTTGTCCTGGGATGAAATGGATTTCTATGCATGTGTCTTAAACAAAATGCAAACACTTCAGCTTTGAAACCTACAAACTGAACCCTGTGTTCACTACAGCGGCAGATCCTAATGCTTGTTATAGGTTGTATATTCTCTATCATATATCAAAAGAAAAAGATAAACTTCAAAAAGGAACTGAAAAGAACGGTCAAGATTTACTTATCATTGGTGCATGATTACACATGAAAATTTGGTGACTAGTTCAGTCAAACTGTGTGACAGATACATCGTTGGAAAGGCCTCATCATTTTGGATTATGTTTTTATGGCATCCATTGTTAGTTTTGACACTTCCAATATTACAGTGGAACGATACAGTGGGACGATTTAGATTTACTTTGAGATGGATACAAATATTTCTAGGAACATTTCTGGTACAGTGAAGTGGATTAAAATTCGAACAAAGGTTATTTTTCATACCATGGCAGGTTGCAGTTTGAACACTTATGGCACCAAATACGCACAGAAGAGATTTGTTGCACAAGAAACACAATTAGTATGTTTCCACCTGCAAAAAGGCCTCCAACTATTGCAAAATCAACTGGAATGTTACCAGCACTGTTGCACAAGTTTTTTGTCTTATTTCATCTTACAGTTCAGGAACGGAGAATCAGAAAAATCTATTTTAAGCATTTCTGATGTCATATTTTGAAATCCTTCTCAGAGCTGTCAGCAGGTAAAACAAAACACAGAGACGAATGGTCCTAAGGTTTCACAGTTTTATAGAAAACATCAAGATCATTACTATTATTTAAAATCTGTAATGAAACAGTTGATAGGGGCCTGTTTAATTTGATGTAATTCCTTCTTATGTCTATCCGTTTAATATCACTGAGCATTCAGCGAGAGCGCTGATGAAGATGGTCTCAGTTAAGGCAAATTCTGAACATTAGACTGACAACATCAGACAAGGCTGGAACAGATCAGTATGCTGAACGAGGCAGAGTTTTAAAAATGTGGCCTTGGATGAGACCAGATTTGAGAATTGCAACCCTGCCCTCCGTGCCCCTTGGCGTCAGCGGGAGTGATTCTTTGGCAGTGTCAGAAGATTTGTCAGGAGTTTTAGAATAAATTTGAGTCCTTGTAGGCAGATGTAACACAATTCTTAAGAAAGTATCTCCCCTCTTTGAAACTGCCCCTCATATCAGGTGCTAACAAATACTGAACATACAGTTTGTTTAGGAGTACTCACATGTGATGTCTTCAGTGCTGTGATGAGTACTTCACTGACATTTGGTAGACTGTAGGAACTGCAGGTGTCTTTCAGACTCAGACATACAGGAAGTCAGACACCACTATGATCCCATCCTTTCTCTTATGTGCTAAATGGATGCATACATTAGTTACACACACACACTGATTAGAAGGCTTGTAAAGTAGGCTTATATAATAAAAATACAAGAATTTATACAAAAGCACAGATATCCATTTCTTCACTCAAATATGTAAATAAGTTTGTGTACATGTTCTGCATGTGTGCATGTATGTATGTATGTCAAATGTGATCTTATGGTGTGCAACAGGTGTTTAGTGCATTTCTCTACATGTAGCTTTGCACTGGCATCACCAGCTGCATTGTCCTGCACCAGTTGTGGGGGATACAACTGGCAGGCACTCTGAACTCAATAAAATGAAAGATCATGTTTGATATTGTGTTGCTGTCAATTTGATGATTTAAATATTTTGTTTCCTCCTATATGTGGCATTTTGAATTAAAATTATTCAAAAATATCTCATATATCCACTGGAGGAGCAGTACTTCACACGCATAATGCTCTGATAGAACTGCTATAATACCCAATTGAACATCCATTGTGTAAAGACATTGTACTGCTCCTCTCTTAGGCTCTTTTGCATCAATTTCATTTCCTGGCTTATTCATTTGTTTATGCTTCGGTTTTTATATTGATTTGAAGCCTTAAATTATTAATGATGTTTATCATGCAACTCAGGGAGTGCCAATGCCATTTTGCTCTCCAGTTAAATGACAATAAAAGCTTTATATTAGTATTGTTATTTCTTTGAGGAAAGCCCCAACCCAGTTAAAGGCCAAGTCCTTTTTACAAGCCTGGGTTACTACATGTTTTCATGAATAAAAGCAGGCTTCAGTTAGAAGCCCTTATACATTTAGTGATAAAATAGTTTGTGGATCAAGAACAAGGATGAAAAGTAGCAAGACACGAATAAGTATAATACAGAATAATACCAGTGTGTATACTACCTTTGTTGTTGATTGACATTGCCAGACTGCCTTAACAAAACAAGATTAAACCAGTGATTTGCAATTCTTATATTGAGGATATCCTCAGGTGTAAATTTAAAAAAAACTACAGTGATCTTTGCCATGCTCAAGTTTTGTTTGATATGAATGAAGACCCATCTTCTATTGATGCCTATCTCAAAACATAGCAGGGTAAGTTCATAGACTTAAGTGCAAGAGTGTATCCAGTGGGTGGCTATGACCCTGGTAATTTGGTTTGCCACCCTGAAATTCTGAACTATAAACAACTATGTGCATTGTCAGAGCCAGTCATTGATTTCTCAGGCTGTGTGGGCTGCATGTAGCTTTTTTTGCATTTCAATCTCACCCTAGCCCCCCCCCAACGAGTTCAGTGATAAAGATAATAGGGACGCACAGCAATGCAGGGGTTAGTGCTGTTGAAGGCTGCGTGGGTCCCTCTGGATACTCCGGCTCCATCCCACAGACATTCTTGTTAGGTTATTGGTGACTCAAAACTGCCTGTGAATGTGAGGGTGACTGATTGTCTCTTTCTCAGTCCTGTGACTGACTGGTGACTAGTCCAAGGTGTACTCTGCTTCATGCCCGCTGACAGCTGGGACTGTTTCCAGCCCCCTGCAACACCGAACAGGATAAGCCGTGCAGATAATGGATGGATGGATATTTGCTTTTGTTAGAACTTAAAACTGTGAATTCTGGGTGCTGGTTTAGCTCAGTTGGTTGAACAGGTACTCATATACACAGGCTATAGTCCTCAATGCACTGGTAGCAGGATTGATTGGTCTCAGCACTGTTTGGTGCAAGTCTTCCCCCACTCTCTCTCTCTGTATTTCAAGTCTCTGACTTTTCTGACTTCTTCTGATGTTATTAAAAATGAACCTAAGAGGACTTGAGGCCTATACAGTCTCCCTATTGTGCTACTAACTTTAGTTTTAGTCATTTAATTAGATATATTAATCAGACAGGCTAAATAAACTTAGCACAAAAAGTTAGGACATTTGTGTTTGGAAGATTATTTCTTTGTTGTAACAATGCTTCTTAGCAATGATTCTTATACCGTAGGAAATCCTGTTTATTTCTGTTTAAATGGTGCCACATTTGTAAGGAACATGCATTTGTGGGATGAGAGGCAGAGCTGAGTATGTGGGTTTTTCATCCATGTAAAATAACATCTTATTTTGCTGTTGCTATTGACTTTTGTTTTGAGCTTCTGGTACCCCCAGGTGCTGCTAATCAGGTGCTAGATTGGCAATTTAAATGCAGAGATATCCAGATAAGATTCTGCAATCAGTGGCAATCCCATATTTCCACAGTCTGGGACTGAGCACTCTCCTCTAAAATGACAACACTCTCCCCCCAAAGAGCTGGGTTTATCAGAGACTACCTCCAGAATTTGGGAGTGGAGAGGATAGGATGCCCTGCCAGCAGTCCTGACCTCAACCAAACTGAACACTTGTGGGATCAGCTTGGGCGTGCCAGAGTGACCAACACACCTACATTGGCTGACTTGCGGCAAATGCCTGTTGAAGAATGGGATGCCATCCCACAGCAGTGTGTGACTAGGCTGGTGACCAGCATGAGAAGGAGGTGCCGGGCTGTTGTGGCTGTTTATGGTTCATCCACATGCTAATAAGGCTCCTGTTTGTTAAACTGCCAATATGTCCTGTTTCTTCAGACTTCAATAATCCAATCCACCAAACAAGAGTCAATGGCAGAATAAGCTGTTTGGCATTTGGCAAATTTTTCATGGGTGCAACCCACATACTCAGCTCTGCCGCTCATCCCACAAATGCATGTTCCTTACAAATGTGGCACCATTTAAAAGGGAAATAAACAGGCTTTCCAACTGCATAAAGTGTATTGTCAAGAAGCATTGTTACAACAAAGACAACAATCTACCAAACACAAATTTCCTAACTTTTTGAGCTAAGTTTAAATAAAACTCATTCTTGTATTTTAGCACACACAGTCAAGGCCACCCCCTGTGTAAGTCATTGCCACAGCTAGGGCACCACACAATAAACTCTAAGCTACTGCTAAATTAACAACCCAGGCTACTTATTGAAGTCTTATAGTAATTCTCTTTTTTTTTTTTTTTTAAGATTTATTTTTGGCCTTTTTTAGATAGGACAGTGGATAGAGTCGAAAACAGGGAGGAGAGCGGGGAGAGACATGCAGGAAATAGTGCCATGGGCCCGGGTCGCCTGCATATATGGCATGCGCCTTAACCACTCGACTACCGGCGCGCCATAGTAATTCTCTTTTGACCCTCGTGCTCTTGAAATCCCCTTATTGCACCAAATTTTCATCTAAAAGATGCATCTTCAGTTTCAACTGCTGATTTCATAACACTGAGAGAAGTTTCCCTCTCTTTTAAATAAATACAGACATCATTTTACATATTTTTCAGGGAGGTATCTGTATGGATTATTTATCCAGAATCAAACATAAAGGGTTTCTATCAAGTAAAGTGATATTTTATTTACAACCTGCACAATCTAAGATGAAGCACACACAAACACAAAATACTGAAACACCCCAAAAAATCATAGAAAAATTATCGAAACTTGCACAATGGATGCTGAAAAATGTGTATTCAGGATAGAACATTTTAATATGAAGCATAAAAGTAAAAATAAGTACAGACTGTTGCTGATCTCTCCTGCAGTTAAAAGGCTTATTTGCATTCAGCTCACTGGTTATATTTGGCGAAAAAGCTCAAAGTGCCCACATCATTACATCTGATTTTTATTTTCATCAAGAACATTCAAAAGCCCATTTAAATTCCTGCCATATTCACAGAGGTTCTCTTTCACTCACTCTCTATCTCCATCTATTCCCCTCTTCCTCTGCTTCTCACACTCTTTCTCCTCCTTTTTGTCTATCTCTCCTTTCTTCGATCTGCCTTTCATGTCACTCCATTAGCAGGGGTTGCCGAGGGAGGGCCACTGGCTTCTCTCTCCGGCGTCCTTGCTGCGGTTTTGCTGCAGCTGTCGGGCTGTGATAAAGAGAGGAAAGAGAAGAAGTTTTCACACTAATTACGACACAATAATGAAGGACTGGGTAAAAAGGCGCAGTGAAAGATGAAGGTCAAACAGTCATTAATATAATGTGAAAGAGTCTATTAGAAAGCATCTGTAAAGTGAGCGGAGATTACTGGAGAGCGGATGAAGTAATTTTTTGACTAGATAGAAGAAAGTTAAGAACATTTACCGGTTACACTGGCAGTACTGTCGGGGATTCAGTGGATGGTGGCCATTCTGGTTCCTCTGATATTTTCTCTGTAGAAGAAAGCAATTCACGTTATCATTTTATACTTTGATTCAGTAACCCATCCTCCTTCAACCAGTATAGTACTTTTTAAAACTTTTTCCATACCACGTGTGAAAAGAAAATACAATTGCTCTTATTTTCTTGATTTAAAGTACAAAAAAGGCAGACGTAAAAAAAAAAAACAGAGTTTTTAAAAGAGAAATAAATCCATCAAAAATGCAAGTAAACTCCTGCACACTGTCTAAACTACACAGTGCTGAAGTTTGCATGCAATTTAAGTCATTTAAAATGAGAAATGTCCTAATATTTGGTTCCTAAAGACTTTGGCAACTCTTATCTCTTCTTACCTTCCTTCTCCTGATCTTTTTGCACGTAACAATGATAATGATAATCAGGACAATCACAACCAGGCTGCCAACTCCAATTGCAACCCACACCCACCAGCTCAGCTCCAGCAGCACGGGGTTCTTAGGTGGAGGGTCAATAGTACCTGTTTAAGGAATGAAAATAAAGAAAATGTAGAAAATAAGGTTTAATCAATGGTGTGTGGAAATAAAGAATCATTTCAATAATTTTAATCAAAAAACGGTACACACAATTGGTGCAGCCTGGTTTGCCGACTTCCTTTTCTCCTTTTTCAGGAGGTGATGTTGCAGCTGTTTCAGGAGCTGAAAAAAAAGAACATTTCAAACTTCTACCAGTAGCCACATGAGTTACTTTAATATTCTAAAAGCATATGCAAAGACTTTAATAGAAATGTCCTACCTTTAACTCTGACTTCAAGCTTCTCTGTGTAGGTCACTGAGTTGTGTGTGAACAAACATTCCCAGGTCCCCGAATGCGAGTTGGTTACAGGTTTGAGCTGAACCGTCTCTAACGCCGTTGTACTTTTATCTGGTCCTTTCCACTGCACCGTGGAACCAGGGCCCAGACCTTTTACCTGACAGCAGAGGGTAGCCTCGCTGCCCAGCTTGAGATCACCAGAGGGGGTGGACGAGACTGACACAGAGAGGGGAACAGATTGGAGAGATAAATATAGTTTAAGGAAGGAGGTTATACACATATCATGTACTCTGATGGGCACAGGGCAATTCATAAACAGCAGCAGAAAATTAAATAACAAAACAACTTTAGTAAATCACAATGTTTCAACCCAGGTGACTTCTGAGCAAGAAATACTGGTATATAAAGAAATATAGAGGGATATTTTGGACACCTATGGGCTGACAAGCATCATGCATTATCAAGCATCCAAAATAAAAACAAAAAAACAAGACAATTCAACAGAATAAATAAGACAAGCAAAGACAAAGAAGCAACACCCAGCAATCTTACAATAAAAACCAGTATTGATAACACAACATATCATAGAGCAGTCCAAACTACAGCATTAAACTGGCAAAAACAACAGGTTAAAGCAAAAAGGAGAAACAAAATCAGAAGTCTAAGTTCAATTAAGATATTTAAAAAGTTTTGTTTTTATTATAATTTTTTTTTTTTTTTTTTTTTTTTTTTTAGTTCAAGCGGAGGGAGGAAGAACAGCAAAGTGACTCATTTATTACAAGACAGGAAGAGCTAAACGAAAGTGTGATACTACTTAACATTGCAGTTCTGCACTCTAAAAAATCTTATTTTAAAGGCTAGAAACCCAAAAATTAAATAATCGTTTTGCTGACTCCTCAAGTCGAGTTTAGTTGTACAGAAAGAGTATAACTCAGTTCCTGAATATTTTTTTCAAGTGAAGCCACAGAAGACACATGACTTGTTCTGATGAATTGTTACTTCTTTAAGTCCCTCGAGCTTGAAGTGAACTTGTTAAAACTGCTTTAAGTTCTCTTGCAAAGTTTAGGACTTTGATTTTCAGATACTGTGCTTCATGTTGTATCTGTTTCACCTGGTTCCCATAGCGACAGTGTGTTCAGTCTTTGATCGGTTCAAAGGGCTTTGTTTGGCTTTACTGTCATTTTAATGTGCCAGTTATCTCCTCAGTACAGGAAGTGAAGAGAAAAAGGATTAAAATGAAATGAAATGACTTTAGTCTGAGGATTCTAAATGAATATTATGTGAAGATTATTATACATTTATTTTTCATTTAAGAGGAAACCATGCACAATATTAAATATACAAATCTCAATTTTAACCATATCACATATTAAAGTTGGCATTTGATGTATTGTTCCAGAGCTAGTTTAAAGCTTGTTTTCATCAGCAGTTGCTAGGCACATATAACAAGAAGACACATAGGGCATTCAGAAAGTATTCAGGCCCTTTACACTTTTTTCATTTTTGTTAAATTGCAGCCTGATGCTAAAGTGAAAAAATATATATATTCTTATTATTCTACACTCAGTACCCCATCTTGACAAAGTGAAAACAGAATTTTAGAATTTTTTTGCATATTTATGAAAAACTGAAATATAACATTTACATAAGTATTCAGACCCTTTGCTAAAAACACTTGAAATTTGCATCGGGTGTCTCTCATTTCCCGGATCATTGCTCAGATGTTTCTACACCCTGACTGGAGTCCAAGTGTGGTAAATCAAAATAAAGTAATAAGTGTAATGTGAATAAATGCACTGTATCCATCAATAAAACATTAAGTAAACTGCACTAGAACCAAAAGTGGGTCAAAGAGCTGTTGTCAGCAGGTCATGAATTTGGTCCTAAAACAAAAAAGTGGCAAAAACTTTGAGAAGTCTTCAAAGGACATACATTCATATATTATCACAGTTTTTTTCCCATTTTGCTGTGATAAGTATTTTCTTACCTTTTCCTTTTTGTACAGTGCTTAACAAATTCATTAGACCACCACCCAAAGTAAGGTTTATGCCACAGCTGCCCTAAATTAACAGCATTGGTAATTACCAAAATCATTTTTTATGTTTCTGCAATGGTTAATACACCAATATGTAGAAGCTCTTTAACCCAAATGATATTTTTAATGCTAAAATATAATTATTATTGTTATCCATGAATTTTCAAATTTACTGATTTACAAAAAAACTGAATAAATAGTAAAGCACATTATCATTTCTTGATTAATATGTCAAATTACAGTTATTTACTTGCATTCTTGAACAGAAAAATGAGTTTTAGTGTTTGAATGTTGTGCTTAATTCATTTCTGACTTCTTAGAGAAGCCCAGTGAGCCGGCTCAAATTGGGGTGTAAAAAGGTGAATTCAGTTTGAAATCCCTCATTCCTGTTCAAAATGGTAAAACGTGGAGAGATCACCGAAAATGAAAGAGTCGGCATTAAAGCACTTCATGATGCTCAATGGTTTCTGAGACAAATGACAGGTGGTCTAATAAATTTGTTAAGCACTATACTTTCCTCCCTATCTAAAGATTTAGTTTTTCTTCTTTATCTTTCTTGTGTTAATTTCAAGTTTCATTGAAAACATCCAGTGTTTATGCACTATCACAACAGATAAAATATAATAAAATGTATGCATCCTTTCAGGTCATCTGTAATTATAAACCTTTAACACATATTTTTAGTCCTTTTGTTCAGTCATAGGTTTTGTCCCATCAAAGGTTCAAACTTAACATTTTCTGAAATTTGGGTCATGATTCCTTCTTAAGGTGTTGGTTGAGGGTCCTGAGGCTAGACCAAAAGACAACCACTGATCTAGATAACAATACAAGGACAAACATTTCACAGTGTAGCACAGAGCAGAACATCACAAACATGCTCTTTCACATCAACAACAAAAACAGAACAGAAATGTGCTTGGGGACAGCGCATTTTGAACAGAAGGCTTGTGATCCATCTGGGTCGGGGAGGTTATACTATATGAATGTGTACCTGAGAAATAGGAAATACAGAATTCAATATTTTTCATGTTAAGAACAAATATCAGGATGTTTAGACCTCTGCAGTTTTTCTTGCAATCCAAACTAGATCTATCCGTCTATTATCTATAATCCGAATTTGTTATCCTGAGCTTCCCAAAAGTATCAATTAACCCTGGAAGTAACCAGAGAGCAGCAGCAATACTGGAGCTTTTTGATTTCTTCAAGACTTTTTTATTCCTCTTTGCACCTTGAAAGTGGCTGAATCTGTGCCAGAAACCCTACTTTAAAATTATATCTAAATCCCTGGAATATCCTTTAAGACTTCCCATGCAAATGAAGAGTGCAAAGTCAGTGCAACACAATGAATATAGCTGAAGTAGCAAGAACTGCACATGTATTTCCTTTTTCTCTGAACCAAGATCCTACTGTAACGAGGTCAAAACACAAGAACAAAACTTTAAAAACATTGTTTACTTAATTAAAATAAAAGCAAGGCTTTAGTGCAATTGACAACTAGGTGGAACTGGTCTGTGTGTTCACAAAACTGACTGAAATAGATTACAATCACAGAGACCTTGCGCTTGTGCCCACATCTATGACTGTACTGTATACAAGGGGGTAGCTGCGGCTCAGTCGGTGAGACAGTCAGTTTTACGTTCAAATCCCAGCTCCTCCACATAAGTGTGTGCTTAGACAAGATGTTTAGCTCCAACTTGCTGCCACAGCTGTGTCAGATATGTGAATGTGTTTGAGATTAGTTTACTAATGGTCGCTTTACATGGCAGCCTCCACCATTAGAGCTTGAATGGGTGTAAATTGGCACCATGTGGATGCACTTTAAGTAGTCAGACAAGAATATATCTTACTATGCAGGTAATGATTTGTTGGTCAATGTTTTGTGAAAATGGGGCAGATATTATAAGACTATTCTTCATTCTGCTCCTTTTCATTCAAAGTGGAACATTTTTTTATGTTGAATATGAATTGTTTTTTTGTTTTATTGAATAAAATAAACAAATAAATAAATGAATAAAAGAAAAGCATTCAAGCCTCTAACCCATTGTTGACCATTGTTTTAACCTGCTTTGATACAGGCACACTGACCAACTCTATGGTTTGTCTGTTGTGGATTTTGATGGGTGTTTTTTTTCATATTTGAATACATTTTGCAACAAGTATTTAACATTCTGAGTTTTACCTGGACTGTATGTTTCTGGCCCTTTTGGTTTTAAGTGTCCAGTGCATCTAATAACTAAGGGGGTTCAAAAACTAAAACTAAACTATTCTAACAAACCAGCATTACCTTGTCAGTTTAAATCATTTTGTTTTTAATCCAGTAATAGAAATTATTTGAAAATGCTTTTTCTCTGGGTCATCAGCCTACCTGAGGTAAGAAGAAGCAGATATTCTCGGGACTTCCTGTCAACTATACATCTGAACCTCCCGGCATCTTCTTCCTTCAGTGAAGTGACCACCAGACTTGTTCCTCTCACTGTCGACCTTCCTGCAATGTCACTTACAACTAATGCAGAAAATACAAAGTATTGTCATCTGATAATGTGAACTTTTATAAAATATACATATATATATATATATAGTGCTTAACTTGCTTTTTTTAACCTTTGCGTTGACGGCCAGTCCTCCCATCCACACTAACAATCCGGTCATTTTCATGAAGCCATTCCAGTGTGTTGTATGTGTTGGCGTTACACTCCAGCGTGGTGACCTGCCCAAGTTTTGCGAGGATCACGTCCCCTGCAGCAGAGAGTGCACTCAGCACTGTAAGAGGAGAGATCACATTTATCAGGGTGGACAAGAATACAGCCAAGTGTTTAAGACAAGGACAAACTGATGAGATGGAATATATTTTCATTAGTTTGTATTTGAAACTTATGAAGTGAAAATGAAGTACAAGGGCAATCTATCAGCTTGAGTTTAGGAATTTTTAAACTTATCAATAAAGCTGAAGCTTTTTACTGTCAGGTAAATTGCACAAACATTAAATGACATGAATGGATGTAAGTCACCTGTTACTCATTTACTCCAAGGATAATTTACAAGACCATTCTTAAGTATATTTACTCACCCAAACCAAACCACGCCATGATCTTCATTTTGAACTTAGGATCTACGGGGGAGAGTAGGAAACACAAAAGTCCGTATCTATGAAATATAAAGCCATGATCCAAAAACAAATCAAAAGCAATGTTGAGAGTCTGGACATCTCTGGCATGAACATACCACGACCTTCTTCTGTTTGAGATGAGCTACATGTGATCTTTAACCACCAAACTAGTTCTCTACTTCCTTCCTCTCTGCCTCTCGTTAAACATTTAGAAGTTGCTTCGTAGACTTAAAAACTGTATCAACTGTCACTGGGAGAATGAAAGAATTTGATTTGGCCTTTATGTATTGTAGTTCCTCATACTGTTTTTAGATGCTCTCCTGCTTGTATTGTAATTTTTTTCTGACATGTCAGAAGAGCGAATTTGTCAAAAAAAATAAATAAATAAAAAATGCAACCACTTTGCTGCGGAAATAAAATTAATCTGCATTAAATCCCCAGAAACAAATCTGATTCAATCCATTCGCTTTCAGAAAAACATTTAATTATTTTAGAAGTCATGAGGGTTAAATTCAGCAAACTGAGATGCGTTTTTTTTTTTTTGCGCAACTAATTTCTATTTTAATTTTAAATTGCCAGAATAAGTCTGACTACAGCTCATTTTAAAATCAAAAGGGCTAATTTCACATATTTTTGATATTTACAGACTACTATACATTACTGTAACAAACTAAGATCACAGTAAATCATTAACTCACAGAAACACATCGAGTTTTACACATTCACAGCCTTAAGGCATATTCTCGCACATTTTCTTTTTCACATTTGAGTATTTCACACAGGCCTCCAAATTAAATTTACAGTTCTTAAAGTAATTTCTTGCAATCACAAATAAAGCATAGTGACCTATAAAATAATTAAATCGTGCAACACACTAGGTAACGTCTACGCAAGAGAACAAATGGTTTCAGAAAGGTAATAGAGAATCCAAACATTTTACATCACAACATAAAATCAGAATTAATCGACTTGATTTACCTTATTGTACTGCTTTTCTGAGTTTATTGCCGATATCAAAGTTTAAAGTAAGCCCTGGTCCTCTGTGCCTCGCCTTATTAAAAACAACAGCGCAAGGAGCCTAGAACTGCAGAAGGCGGAAGACTTCTAAAAAGAAACCTGCACTTTGGAAAATTCAGGGCCAATGCAAACCTAAATTCATTGTGGGTTTATACGTCACGCCTGCAGCCTTGTGCAAAGTAGGCCTGGGATTTTGAAAGCAGTGCAGGTTTCCCCAAAAGCTCAGGGCTGTTTTTCAAACTGTCTTAAGGTTACATGCTTTGACTGTAGCATAAAACCCCTCAATATGAATGACTGTGTTGGCTCATCAATTTTTATCAATCACATGGTTGAAATCACAAAATCAGAAAGAACCCAGACAAGAGAAAGTGAGCTGGAAACAATAAGTGAGAAAGAAATAAAGGCACAATGACAGAAAGACGATTCTTTATTTGTTACAGCAGAAGTAACAAAGGATTTGTTTGCAAAATAAAAACAAAATAAAGCAAAATATTACCCAGATATCAACCCACCAATCTTTTGAGAAAAAAAACAAGTTCATTTGGTGTTTTTAATTTTTTATTTCCTTTTTCTGTAACACACATTCGAGCTGTTTGTTTCTATTTATTTGTTTGATTTTTCTGACATGTTCTCTCATCGGGGTATTACAGTTTTACTTCCTCAGAAAAACGGGCAGAGGAAGGGGTGGTGTCAAGGTAAACGGCTGACACCAAAGTGCAACCATCCAATAAAAGAAGAGTTGGTAGGAAGCGACGTGTTGTTTGGGATAGGCAGTGACTACTGATGGCAGTGAAATCAATAGTCAGGGCATGGATAAACCGTATTAGTTAAGGAACTTTTTAATAAAGAGTGAGTGGGCTTAGAAGCCAGAGTCACTCAGATGTCTGAGGTCTGTTCTGAATATCTGGACACGTTTACTGATTGAAAGCTGAAACAAGACTTTTAACAGATCTCAGTTTAATTCAGCCTAGCTTTCAAGATCTTTGATTTGTAATTATTTGATCAAAAGAAAAACATCTCCCTGCCCGAACACCTTATCTGTACATCTGCACCCGTTTATCTAACTGTGAACACGGTGAATGCAGTCTGAGAGACTTATTTACATTTTGTCAGTTGTGAAGCGTGCCAGGGCATTTGTAAGAGCTTGGCGGGGTGAGACTATGAATGCTTTTGTGTGTTTGTGTGTTAGCGTCCACATTTCTGCTCCTTCACCCCAGTTGCGACCCTCCTCTGTCTCATTCTATCACTCTCCGGTAGAAGTAGAGGTATCCCAGGTCTTTGGGAGGTTTCTCAGAAGCACAGACCTTCTGATCGTTGAAGATAACCCACCTGTGAATCAAAGAGGTCATTTAGATTACAAAGAGCTGCTTCATAACAAACCTGATGTACAATTTGAAAAAAAATTACCATAAAATTGCTTTTTAAATGATAGATCTGATTTCAAAACGATTTATTATGCCCTATGTTCTTTAACAACCACAGAGGGCCTATATGGATTAACATCAATGCATTCTTCTTGTGATATTGAGTTTATGATATTGTTTTTATAACATCTGCACTTAAGTTAGCTCCTTATCTTGGTATGACAAAGCTGGTTATTTTGTTAGGGCATATACAAATGTAATGCTTTATGAGGCCTTTTTCCAAGACCCTCTCAGTGTTACATTTTTGACACTTACAAGCATGTTTTGTGCAGACTGCAAGAAAAAATGTGACAACATAGTCAAGAAAATGCAAATAGTATTTGTTATTGTAGTAAGCAAATAATACTTTTTTGAGATGTTGACATTGACAGTCTCTATGCTAAGCAAAATCTTCACTGAAAAGCTGCTTTTTATTTTCAAAATCCAGTAAATTCTTTTTTATTAACTTTTAAAAGCCTCAATTTTTGTCAAATTGTTTGATCAGCTTTTAATACTTTTTAGGACCCTGCATATACCCTGTTGTAATAGGTTTACTTTAGCTTTTTTCTCAAGATTTTTTAGAAAGCAACATGCCCTAGCTGGAAAATAAGCATCATAATGCTGAGATAAATATGATGAGACTCAAAATCTCAAAAAGGA
This sequence comes from Cheilinus undulatus, assembly GCF_018320785.1. Lineage (NCBI taxonomy): Eukaryota > Metazoa > Chordata > Actinopteri > Labriformes > Labridae > Cheilinus > Cheilinus undulatus. Next base: position 32,998,111 of record NC_054872.1, on the reverse strand, counting down.
AACAAAAAATTGACTTGCTATCCATGGAAAAACACAGTAACATAAACTGTATAGATATATACTGTAGATGCTAGGGGCTTCCAGAGACAAACACTTTTTAAGATATAGGAATATCAAATGTCCATCTTTAAATAATTCTAGCCTTTTTTTAAGACCATCCACTCGTACGAGTGGGATAACATATACAAATACAAATAAAACCTTGAGCAATTCAAAACCTGTTTCTATGACAGGTTTTCATTGCATTTACTTCAGCAGCTTGTATTGTTCAGCCCTGACCTGGAGTGTGGTGCCCCCTGCTGAGGCAACATACAACCAGCTCCATCCTAATATAAAAAAAAAAAGTATCTCATAAATAAATTAACTTCTTATCACAGAGCATAAATTATATAATTTGACAGACTCTTTCTCTCCTTTAGAACGTCAGCATTAAATTAACTCTTCAGGATATCAGGGTGGTAATGATGTATTTTAACAGTTTGTTCTGTTTCTGAAATATGGCACAACGAAACTTTAAACTGTGAAATTTCCATTAAAGTTAAAATGTGTCAAACATGGAAAAAAACACTTACTGCTGATCCTTCTTGATGTGGCAGACATAGTGGCCGCACATTGTGCTCGTCCCCATGTGACTGATGAATGCAAACAGCTCATACTCTGCATAAAGGAGAAAACATAAAAAATGAATGCATGTTAAAATGGAATCATATTAGAGTGAGTGAAGGAAGAGTTTACTACAAAAGGCAGTTATCAATTGCTGCTGTCTTCTACACCCGTCCCTGCCATGTATTTGTAGGGACAAGTTCAGCCTTAACAGCCATTCAGTATGCCTCCTCACGACTTACTGCCTGGTCCATCTCTGACACGTGGCCCAGGAGGAGGATCCCTGCCACCCTCACTCTCTGCAGCTGAGCGACCGCCTTCAGATACATCCATAGACTCCAGGTCGTCAAGGTGGGAGAAGATCCAGTCCACAGCACGATCTAGGATATTACTCTGTGAAAAGCACAAGTTCACACAAGAGTGATCATTACAGTGTATCAGGATGTGGATCTTTCAGTCAAATACAAGCCTATGGAGGGGATCTGTTTTGTTTCTAAATTGAAGTATAACATCTGAGTAAGTTATACAGCTAAAGACAGCTGGTGCCCTTATTTCAAAGGCTGCCCATCAAAATATGGGAACTACACAAAAGCTATAAATCATTAGCTAGATTTTATTTTGATATATGGTTTTGTTTATTTTTTTCATTAGACTGTTTATGAACCTCAATAAAGATTTATATTACTATTAAAATTAACCTCTATAAAGTGAACTTCAAATTGAACTGCCAGCAGCAGCAGGGTCTGTTTCTGCACATAAAAGAGAAAGAGCAGAGTCATGCTGCAGAGTATTTTACTCTACTTCAATGTGAGACTGGTGCTGGAGCTAATGACGGATCACCAGCAAAGAAGAAAAGCCTAGACTACCTTGATCATCTGATGTTCAGGTTTGAGGGTCATCCAGACTGTTACCTGTGAATCTTGATCTAGCTAGTTCACAAATCAAGTGACCCGCTGACAATTAACTTGCAAAAACAAGTCTTAATGTTAATCTCATGCCTAAATCAAGCTTCCACAAATCACTGCACTTTAAGATTTTCTAGTTGCAACTGAGTAAAAAAGTAATTAAAAGAATTTAGGCTACTTATCATTAGTGCTGTGATGGTCTCTTTACACAGCAGTGTGCTGTTCTTTGTCAAACGGTAACTGTTGTGTGAACAATGGCAACAGTTATTTAGAAACTACCGCAAGAATTTTTAAGTCACGCTGATTAAAATTGAAGACATTCCTTTTCAGAACTTCTAAGACAGCTTGGTCAAATAAAAAAATTTGCTTATTTTCTTTGAGACTCTAAGGCCTTGGTAAGACTCCAAGAATCTCAAAAAACTTGGCAACACCCGAGTCTGAAAAAAGGAGCAGCTGTGCCTATTTTGGCACAGTTCTACTTTGAGACAAGTGGCATGTGAAATTAGTCGTATCCTCATCTCGCACTGGACAGAGATTGATTCTAACCGTGGCTCGCAGTGCTTTGGTTGCCTGGTCTCGGCTGAAGCCCATAGAGACTATGGTTGCCAGGTGTTCCTCGGAGAGGCTCTCTGTGGGCGTGGTCCCGGCGCCGGAGCTGCAGCCTGGCAACACCAGAGGGGCTGAGAAGTCTGCAACCAATCAGAAAGAGAGGAGAACGTGAAGTGTGAGTGGAGCTGTCAGACTGATGGATGGTTTTGTTTTCTGGTAAATTCCCACAGCTCCTCACACCTGGGTCATCCATATGGCTCATGATCCAATTCATGGCAGCATCGATCCCAGTGTTCCCAGTGTAGTACACCGCTTTCCTGCAGGCCTCTAGAGGGAATCCCATCTCACATAACTGGGACACTGTGGAGTCATCGAGGACTGGAGCTGAGACAGAATGATGAAAAGTTTAATAACTTTGGGTGCTTTTTTAGAATTTGTATTTCCCTTTTCCTTCTGAAATTGTAACAAAAAGCGCATTCAGAAAGAATTCAGACCCCCTTCACTTTTTCAACTTTGTTAATGTTGCAGCCTGATGCAAAGGTAAAAATAACAACATTTATTCTCATTAATCTACACTAAGTATCAAATAATGAAAAGATAAAGACAGATTAGTTTTTTGCAAATTCATGAAAACAAGACTAGGTTAAAACCTAGTATAATGCTGACCGCAACTATCTGGGATGCCTGTTGAAATGACTGACAGAGTGATTTTGTCATTGTTATTTTTCGAGCCAAATTTATTATGGCTTCTTAAATGTACATAGCTACATGCTGTCCTCTCTCTGCCTCTCCTCTTAATAAAGCTCCTCTCTATGTACATATGAAACACTATAAAGACATGTGTCAGACTTCACTGATAGAGACAGTGTCACTGGAGATTAAATGTTTTTTTGTCAGATATAAGTCTTTAATTGTAGTGATTTTATACCAACAATAAAACACTAACTGTTAATGAACAGTTTATTCTAAAATTAGAAAAAAAAAAAGATTTTTATGATCATTTCTAACTCTTCTCTGACAGGTGTGTAAGAGTCTTTATATGTGTAAAACTAAGCTGAATTTCTAATTTAGTGTTCCAATTCTCTTTTATATCCGTTAATTATCTATAAACAGCACATTTATCATATTCCCTACCAATAAAGAATTGCTAAATGTTTAAGTATAGTTTTCTCTTAAAAATGCAAATGCGGAGATTTTAAAATGTATTTCTTCCCCATAAACATATAGTAATAAAGGAATATTAACCGAATATTTTTTTAACATAGCGCATACCCCTGGCTCACGCTAGCGACAAAGAAACACACAGCTGGAGCGCACACACACAGCGTTGGCACGTTGATCCTCTGTGGTCAGAGAGGAGCTTTAGGTGGAGAAAGTTCTAATGTTTATCATCCAGTATTCTGAAACTCTTACCCTCAACCGATATAAGTCTGAAGTCTACCCTACCAACATGTTGGCGTGCTTTCAGTGTAGGTGTGTGCGTGAGGGTCGCGTTTGTGTGTGTCACACAAGTCTAGTCCTTGAGACAAGTCTAGGTGTGCCTTGAAAATTCGTCTGACTTTACGTAAGTACTACAACCATGCAACAACTAAAAAGACTATAACCAATGTTCTTACTGCATGCAAGCGTTCCACGTTGCACTGCATCATATAGCATTGCATGCTCACTGTCCATCTGTTAAATATGCAAATGTAAATTTACATGTAAAAATATGACATCTCATGCTTTTACTTAGAAAATCAGAGGTATGGTGCCTCTAACAGCTGTGAGCCACATAGTTTTGTCTCCATGTTAGCACAAGTCAGACCATAAAAATTCATAAATGGGTAGGTAGAATATCCATGCAACATACTCCTCTTTGTAAAACAAACTAACAAGTTTCGGGAGTGACAAAAGCGGAACAAAGTTAAGAATATCCTCTGGTGGGACACTCCTGGTGTCTTGTCCTCCTTTGTGCAACCTCTTCCCTTGTTACTTGTCCATCTTAATAGGAGCGACAGAGAGAAAATAGGAACGGGATGACTGGGGATAAACCTGGGGAGCTGCAGTGCATCACTTGCAGAGTTTCAGGATGCTACAAAAGGAAACTCTGTAATCAAACTGATGTAGCTGGCACTTGCTCACATTGCATACAGTTGGGACTGGGACATGTTGCTACTTGCTACTTGCTAAAGGGGCTATTTTGCAAGGACATTAATATGGTGCGCCTTGAGACGTCAGCTTGCATTTTGGTGTGCCTTGGGCAAAAAAAGTTTGAAAACCATTGCTCTAGTTAACACAGTGGAGGCAGCCATTAGTGACAGCATTCAGTCCAAGCAAATGCAGTCAGTCAGTATACCGACAGAGCCATGTGAAGCCAAAAATCACATTGACATAAGTATTCTTCTTACATAAGTACTTGTTACAACATTTTAAATATCAATCAGGTTCTTCCCATTTTTCTTGATGCAGCCCACTTGGTTTTCATTTGTAGTCACCAAAGAAAATCTTAATCTTAATCAACTTAAATTACACCCACTGACCAATCAATTGGCCGTGCAGGTAAAAAATAAAAAAATTTAAAAAAAACCTAGTTAAACCTGACAGGCTCCTCATTGCACCCTCTGGTAGTCTAGATGACCTTAAAAATCAGCATAACAACTACTAAAGCTAGAAAAGCACTCGGAAAGTGCAGACCTGTGCCATTATCCCTATATCCCAATAGTAACGAATCCTTTAAAAAATTCCTGGAACCAGACGGTGATTCAGATTACTCCCAAAATCTAATCAGTTCTTCCTTATGCCATTTCTGACATTTCCTGAAAATTTAATCAAAATCTGTCCATAACTTTTTGAGTTATGTTGCTAACAAACAAACTAACAAACCCTGCCGATCACATAACACCCCTTGCGGAGGTAATAACAGCTGACTCAGAGACAATTAGTATGCACCTACTTTTAATCATATAAATTCTGGGGACATGGCATGATAACCTTTTGGCATCATAGCCTACAAAATATCCTCAGATAATTGTTTGTATTAACTTACAATGATAACTATTAATAGGACCACTCTTCCAGCCGGCGCCATGTCATTTATGAGCAGATATCAGACCACATGCAGTATTTATCTACTGAGGTGAAGAGAGAAAAGTCATCTGGTCAGGATTTAATGACAAAGAGACCTCATCTTTTCTCTCTGTCTGCCTGTAACAGACACCAACGCTGACAATAACATTTTTATCTGATGATAAACGGGCAATATTATACCCCGTATTTACTGACCGGTGAATTGAGCAGGTCATGGGAGTTGGGGCTCTGATGGAGGACAGAGCAGAGACACTCGGTGGTGCCACTTCAGTAGCCTACAAAAAAGCCTGCATCTTTGTGCCGAGTTAAAGGCCTGTTGTTTCAGAGTTATTTACAGCCTAACCACTGTGAAACAATCAGAATAGCTGCACGCTCCACTGTTTCATTCTCACTCGCACCCACGTGAACAACTAAGGACCAAGAATCTTTGTCGGATGAGAGCATACCGACCAATCATCCAACCAGTGGAATGAAAGGTGTCTATTCATTTGTAGTTTTTTTTTTCTTACAAACTTCAAGCATGCCTTCATGTATTTTGCACTGAGGAGAGGCTTTCATCTAGCCACTCTGTCCTAGGCACAGATCAGTGGAGGGCTGCAGTTAGGGTTGTCCTTCTTCCCATCTCGACACAGGATCTCAGTCAGAGTGACCGTCCTGGTTGTGCCAATCTTCTTCTTGTTTTACTAAAGAAATGTCCAGTTCTGACAAAAGTGCCACTGTGGCTAATTCTGAGCTAATCGAGCACTAGCAGCCATTGTACAACACCAGTCACACAACAACTAACCCTATCCCCGTAACTATCACTCAAGCTGAAGCAGGTCAGCAACACAGCGAAAACATCTCTTACATCATGAAAGCTTTTAGGGTCTTTTTTATTCTTTAGTTCATACAGAAACATTGTCCAGTTCTAATAAAACTGGCGCAATGCTGAAGTTTCACCCAAGACCTTCACCGCAGTGGAGGCAGCCATTACCTAGGGCTTTCAGCACAACTAAACCCCGCCCATAGTGCAACTCTGCATGTACGACTCTGAAAGTATCGTCACTCAACCACTCAGTCAGGCAGGCAGGCAGGCAGGCAGGCAGGCACATACAGACCCATGTGTAGGACTGACCTCAGCAGTCAGAAAAAAAGTGAAGGGAGTCTGAATACTTCCTAAATGGACTGTAAGATTTTTAAAAAAGAACATTAAAGGCAAAATAATAACAATAACACAAAAAGGGACCAATAAAACATGAAGGCCCCACCAAATCATACATCGCAAGTCACAAAAAGTTCAAATCACTTCACATGAATCAAGAATAAAAATAAAATAGCAACGGAAGGACGTAGGAAACAGAAAAGGCAGAAAAGCAGAAAAGAAGGAAAAATAAGGGAGAACAAATAAGAGCATCACAGGGGAGGAGGGAAAAGAGCAGAAACACAGACAGACTAACACAGCAGTGGGGAGTAGAGCGAGTCGTCCTCCTCGTTGCCATGGGAACCCAGGATACCTTTAACCTCCACATCTGGTGTCATGAGTGGGGGCGGGGCCACCTCTGGTAGAAGCTCCTCCCCTGGCTGCTGGCCAGTTGCACGCAGCGCGCTCAGGTCCAGAGTGTCGGGAACATCGATGCTCACATCTGCAAAGACAAATATCAGCATTCAGATGGGCATTTCACCATAGACCAAACATCATCCATTATAAACAGAAGCTTTTCAGCCACACCTTTATATGTCAACCTAAAACTAGGAAATGAAGTTATCAAGCTGTCTAGAGATCGAAAATTTATGAGCAAGGCTGGGGAAAGAAGAGTGCTGTTTGCTGTACCAAGGTCAATGATTTTAAATCGAGTGTAGATATTTTACAGTGTTCTATCAAGCTAAACATACACAAGCACCTCATGAACTGGAGATGTGACAGGGTGACTTTTATTATGAGTCGGATCTTGGGAAAAATGCTGGCACCTTCTATAATTGCTTAAAGCGCTAAAAGTCATCCAGCAGCAACTTGTGCAGAACTTCAAGTCTGATGTTATATAACTGTCCTCTGTCACTGGTTAATGTCTTGCCCTTAAACTTTTGTATTATGTGTTCTGTTGTTCCTCAGGCTGCACAGGCCTTAACCCCAAGATGTCTTCCTTCCTCTTGTTACTGACTGGTTGATCTAAGGACCTGCAGCCAATTACAGTCCATCTGGAGCTGTACTTCTTGGCCTCTGTGCTGCTTCTTGCTGTCTGAACGCACCAAGAGTGTATGTTTTTGAGAGCTACTTATGGCTTGTAAGGTTGTTTCTATGTTTACTTCATTCCACTCAAGACCAACCCGGTGTGTCACAAATACACAGGCAAAAATCCGTAAGCAATCACCTGGTTTGATTCCTTGGAAATTTCCCCTTTCCATCACACTATAAAAAAAACTCCACAAAAAAGAAATGAAGGAAAACCAATGGCTGGCACAAAAGAATTCCTAAATCTGAGAGTCAACTTAATGGCACCACTGAAAATAAAACCCTCTTTCTCTCCCTTTCCCCATGTATGCAAGAAAAACAGGAGGAAATTGCAGTTTGGTTGATGAATTATTGTGTCAGCATTTAACTGACACATTTTGGTATGTGTAGTATTTGGGAACACCCTTCCCACTCCCTAATCTTATATTCTGAAGTTAAAGTCACTCTGTGCCTTTAACTGTTAGAAGTCTACAGTAACCTTAAACCTCAGTATTGTTGCTGTTATCACTTATAATAACAATGACTGTTGTATAATGTCATGATGTAGAAACAACTTTTAAAAAAATGACAGCATGCCTCTACAACGTGCATTGCTATATGTAAACCAGGAGTTATTTCTCTGCTCACCCAGTTTCTTGGGTACCCAGTCAAGGCCAAAAGTAAACTTCTTAATCTGGATAACCAGGTGGTCAGGGAAGGAGGCAAAGCGGGTCGTTCTGGCAAGAAATACAAAAGTCAATTTTAATTAATGCATATTAATTTTTTTTTTTTTTTTTTAAGTAAAGAGCTATTGGTGTGTGTGGTTGTCTCTCTTCATACTTGGTAGCAGTAGTCTTAGCCTGCACAGCTGAGCTCCAGAAGTCTGTTAGGATCTCTGGTTCACTGAGGGCCGCCATGCAAGCTGTGAAGGGGATTTGTGCACGCACTGTTGGGGCTGATGAGTCCCCTTCCTCACGCCGGCGCTCTGCCTCCTGGAGCTCCTCTGTTGGAAAGATAAAAATATAATTAAGAAATGAAAACTTGTTCACCACATTACTGAAGACAAAATTAAAATGTAATTAAAATTGTAATGAAGAAGAAAGAAAGAAAGAAAATTCTAATGTATGGGTTGAGGGCACATTTTATGACTGAAAAATACTTAAAGAATCATGTCTGATGTATATAAAGCCATCGTCTAACATCTCCACTAGTTTTTTAAAAAAATGAAGATTGTTTTACTATGCAACCTCAAACATGCTGCACTTGTCTTTTGTGGCTCTGGGGATAGTTCCACAAAGCAACAAAAAAACATCTCCTACATTTAACTAAATAAAGGTACAATACTAATCCTTAAGATTAGTTTTTCAGAAATGAGGTCATGAAAAAGAAATTAAACACTTCCAATATTTACAAAAATGCTTAAACCAGATGATAAACAAAGGCAACTTAGACACTTAGTACCACTTGCCTTGCAGTGCTTTACCACAGTTCTGTGAAAGTCAAGTCTCTTTTGGGTTTGCATTATTTGAAATGGAATTTCAAACCTCACTGACTAGACAAAAATGTTGATGGTGGTTTTCTTACCTATCTTCCTAAAGACTTAACTTAAACCAGACACAAAACTCACTAGGTTTTGTCTCTGGCCTGAGCTGATTTTTAAGATTCCTGAGCACTCTACATTTTGCACAAAAACACTTTGGTGGTGTTTCCATCCACTCGTTTTTATAAGCATTTATCATTTCTGCATTAAAAAAAAACATGTGACTGGAAGCGTTGCAAATTTGAAATAACTTTGAAGTAAATCAAATAGTGAAGGGATGGAAAAGTTGGTGTAGTGATGAAAGGAAAGTGCAAGTTTTTGCAGAGAAAAGAAATAGTAAATAAACTATGATGTCTCTGGATAAATACACTTAAACTTATGCAGTGACTTTTTGTTTTCATGAGTAGTGCCACCTCTCCCTGGACCTGTTGACTCCCTAATGTTCACATAACTTAGTGGAAGGAAAATTGCATTTTCTTTAGTCAAATTTAAAATATAATAATTATAAACTGTACAATACATTTTGACTGAAACCTCACTAAAATTGCACATTATATAGTGTCAACATTTTACCTGTATTTGTAGCTTGGTCCATCGGCACAGGTAGCTGGACGATGTAATCCACTCGCTGTGTGTACTTGGCTTTTTGTGATTGCTGACACACGATCCTCTCCTCCACCAGGAACCTAAAGGCTTCCGATGGGTTTGTCCCAGAGCGACAGTTCCTCTGTGGATTAAAATAAATATTGAGGTAAAGACATAATCTGGGGGCCACAACAGAAGAAGGTTAGGCCACTTTACCTCCACCATGTTAATGAAGTGCAATAAAAACTCCTGTGCATCCTGTTGTCTATTGGTGGAGAACTCTGGGTGGCCCCGCCCAACAAGTGCTTTGAACATTCGTGGTGCAATGCCGACTTGGTCTCCCTGCAAACAAAGCATAATCATGGACTGTGTGATTTGTCAACAGTGAGGCAGTATGAGGTAAACCACACTGTTTATTATCACTGTGTGCCAATTCCACATGTGCCATGGATCTGTGCCTACACTAATGTTTGTAAATCCACTGCGGCAGATTTTTTTGTTCTTACCCTGGGTTCAGATGCACCGTTCTCATCTCCAGGGTCTGGGGCTGGTTTGGAATAGTCTCCTGACAACAGACCGTAGCCCAGTTTGGCTCTGCAAGAAACAAACAAAGCTGACATCAGTGCACATCCAACAATAACCAGAGTATCACACAGGAGGAGGATTTGGATGTTGGCCTGGATATATTTTTGGCTTTCAAATAGGGTGATGGAGAATACTGTCCAATCTCCTGTGGAATTAGTAAAAAAATGCACAACAACAAATGCAGACATCATTTAGATTTTCGGCCAAATACAAATTAAATGTGAAAAATTTGATTTGTGTTAATTTGTTACCATACTAAAAGAGTATCAGCAAAGACTTTGCACATCAATGATGTAGTCCTTTACCTTTCTTCTGATAAAATACAGAATAATATTTTTACCTGCTGTAGTGTTGATCCCAAATGAAAAGTACAATCAGTTATGGAGCATCAATTTATTGGTGAACGTTTGTCTGGCTACTATTCTAAGTTGTGATAGTTGTGTCACAATTGGACCTTCTTCTGTTTGACCTTGCAAACTGTTAGCAACCACCAAGCTGGTTGTGCAGGGCTGTACAGTGCGACATATATGTCGCAAATGCTACAAGAAAATGGGTCTGTGCTAAGAGGTTTTCATTCCTCATCACACAGGTGCTATGACAAAGTGAGAAAGGTGTGTGAATGCCAGATGCGCAGATAAGACTTTCGGTTTTACTTGTTGCTCCAAAAACTTCACACCACTTTCATTTGAGATTTGAAATTCACGCCCAGTCCATTTATTTCTTATTTCTGGTATATTTTAGATTCAAGTGGAATGTTATTTCCTCTGATAATAAGTAATCCTGCGCGTCTGGAGCGCGATCGGCCACGCTCCTTAATGGTGAGAGAGTGACCTCCTGCAGCTTCAGACGGGGCAGGCTCAGGGCAGACGCAGTACAGGTGTCATTATGTTGAAGAGAAGCGCTGCTATAAACCCATTTTTAAGACACGCAGACTAGACGATGTTAAAAACGTATCTGCTAGCTTACTTCTCCATTAGCCTCATCCTTTCCACTGACGGCCGCAGTGAATTGGCTGTCAGTGAGAGGACAGAGCTCTTAGTCTGCGCTGACTTCTCATTAGATTAATGTATAAAAAAAATGCATTTCTTTCTCCACTAGTATCGTAGCTGCTTCTGTTATGTTAACAAGCCAATAGGCGTCTGAATGAAGCATGTCTGATATGACACGGACAGACAGACAGCAGCGTGACGGAGAGAGATGAAGGAGAGAGACAGGAGCATGAAATAGTTTAACAATACAGCCCCACACTGCATAAACTTTGTGTTTATTGTTAGGGTAAAGATGCAGTTTGGAGACAGGTTTTTTTTTTTTTTATTTACCATTGAACTCCTATAGTACTCATGTTATCATTACACTAGAGAGAAAAGAGAGATCTGTTCATTTACCATTAGCTCTATAAACATCAGAACCCAGTGTGATAATTCAATATGGACCACACTCTAACAGTGTTTAATGAATGTCTAATAATGTGTGGAATATTTTCCTATTACTCTGACTATCAGTAAATATATAAGGGGTGTCCAAACTATGGCCCATGGGCTAACTGTGGCCCTTGGTCCTTTTGAATTGGCCTGCAAGAAATCCATTGAAAAGACTCACATAAGAACATAAAACTTTACTATATTTCTTAGTTTGACTAGGAATGCACAATATTGGGGTTTATACAATATGGGGATGCTTACAAATTAAATTTTGCAGATCAATACCAATATATAAATGTACAGACCTAGCACTTCAGTCCTTGAAACACAGTTTAAGGATGAACAAAGAAACATACTTAAGTCTCTAGAACACACTAAAGTTCAAGTCATAAGGATGAACACAGAAAAAGACTTCAGCTGTCAGTTGGTCCTGTCTAAAGTAGAAAAAAAATAATGAATACAAACAAAAGGATTCCACTGGCCAATAGTGGCACAAACTGAGCTCATTTGCTCCTCTGTCTGATCTCAAGGTCCGATTTCCAAAACATACTGCTCTACTCATCTTTATGCACCACACTTCTATAAAGTTAGTCAGCTTCCAGATTGGCTGTTTGCTTTGGTAGACATGAGAGCTGTATTTTAGGCTGTTTTGCGTTTTTCAAGTACCTTCACTTACTAAGCATATATTTTGGTAACATGTTGGTTTTATAGCTGTAACAAACATTTTATATATTGTGCTACAGGTTTTTGTTCTGTGCTACAAGATTGTCAACCTCTGTAGCACCAGCGCTATGGGCAAAAAAACTTAACGTACAGCCCTGTTGTGTGTCAAACAGTAAAAAGTAAAAAACAGTAAAAAAAAAAAAAAAAAAAAAAAAAAAAAAAATTAAAGCTCTATACATTCCGTACAGACTCTATGCTTTAATTACTGGTATAAATATGACACACACTGTCCTTCTATCTTGGGGTGATGTATACTTGGAAGAAAACACTACTTCTGATATGTTTAGTATTTATGCTGTTCTTCTTCCTGGTAAAAGCTTTTACACTGTGGAGAATGTGCAGAACACTCAATCCAGTTTGGGTCTGATTGAGGTGTACACATGCAAGAGTAAATCAGTCTCGGACTGAATTACCCAGGTATCATATTCTGACTTTGAGAAATTTTATTCTTTACTATTTTAGTCAGGCTAACATGATTACATGCATTTCAAAAGTCTAGTCTTGGTAATACTAAGACAACAATTAGACTTTTCCTAAATATGTGTAGACATGCTGACTGACTGTTACAGACTGGCCTATTAAGGGTCAGACCTGAATGTTAGACAGGTAGTATGAGATCAACTGAGCTGAGTAAGAAATAAGAGACAGCCGAAATCTAATGAACTCTAAGGTGTGCTGAAAGAAGCCTGGTATAATTCACTTGATGATTACAGATGTGTAAGAAAACTTTAAGAAGAATTAAAGATGTTCAAAGTGCTAATGGCAGTCACAACAAATACTGACTTTACCCTGTGGAAGTCATCTTGGTCTGAAAATTTGAAGCTTTCTTAATTTATAAGGTCATGTTTCCTTTACTTTCTAGCTGTCCCTTAATAAAGAAGAATAAGTAATATATATATAGACAGTCAATACAATTTTTCTTAAAAAACAAAAAAGGTGTTGAATTAATATTTTGGTCTAGCACTGTACACCGGCTTGTGATTTTTTTTCCGTCCTTCTAATAGTAATACCCTAACCATGCAAAGCAGACGGACACGCCCGTTTCTGTGTTTTTCACTGGCGAATCCATCTTGCAAAGCTCCCATATGAACCATTTGGGTCCGGTTACAAAGTGACGGGATCAATCAGTGACGAAGGGCGTACTTTCGGGCACGGTGGAGCCGTGACATAAGCAAGAGGCCGATGCAGATATAGCGGAAGACATTAGCATGGATGCTTCTAAAGCGCCAGATTTTCAGAACTTGACGACATTTCGTTGTTAAAAGAAGAACAAAGAACAGCATTGAGTTGTTTTCTTTTCAAAAATGACAAAAGTCGTGTACTGACATGTCTACAGTTGCCATGGTTCACGTTATGTAGTTCTGTACAGAGTTTACTCCTTGGCAGCAGCTACGTTGTGTGTTTTGTTGCTCAGAACTCTCATCCAATCACCCTCCGAGTTTTTGCAAAGCCTCTGCCCTTTCCCAAATGCTGTGTATGAGAGGTTTTCCAGACGGATGTGTGAAACAAATTCATCTGGCGTGCCAGGTTAGTGATACTCAAGCTTTTCAGAGAAAATAACCAGATTCATCTGGAGAGGATACTCACACTTGGGTTTTGAAGTCCTGGGTGGGGTCGCTGGGGGCTTCATCAATGATTTTGTCGATGTTTGACACATACCTGAAATGCACAAGTGGAGCTATATGAAACAAGTTCTTTACATTCACTGCTAATGGCCAATGGTTGAAAGTGTAAAACATGCAAGTTTAGGGGGGTTTCAGGGTACTGACTTGCTCTCGAAGTCCGGAATGGTGAAGAGCACTTGCATGACAGAGTTGAGGTAGCAGCTGTTGCCCAGGTTCTTCATGCCAGTCAAGCCAGGGCCAAACAAGGGCCGCAGGGTGGTCCCAGACTCCTGGATCACCTCCCACTCCCCCACACGTTGGTTTACAGCAATCTCCAGCTCTGTCATTGTCCGCTCCGTCTGAGAGCAGAGAAGTCAGACGTCAGAGGGGCATGAGAATAAAGGGTGAGGGGCAAAACAAACAAGATTCCATGTGGCAGCCTTTATATTCGAAACATGTTTTCAGAATGATGGGCAAACTTTAATTCTGAAGCACAAATGACAGCAGGCAGATGAGATAAAACGATGAAAACATATCATAACTCTAAGTGCTGCACTTAGTCTTCTGCTCAACAGGAGCACAATTCCTCTGACCCCTGTCTGCGCAACATCAATATGTGTGCTGCAGTACATTAGCAGTGCAAGAGAAACATGACAGTACGCAGTGAGAGGTACAGAAATCTTAAACTGGGACAACTGTGTAAGCTGCATTCTAGATTAGAGAAAACGCAGGTGGCAAAGAAATTAATGGCAGCAGGGAATCTGAGCATAAACAGGTGTGGAGTAATATCATTTACAACAAGTAAGTAGGCAGATACTTGTTCGCCAAGAAATTAGCAACTTACAAATAGTAAAGTCAAAAGCATGCAGGAAAAATAGAATTAAAAAAAAGGGAAGTAGACAGAAGGGTTTGCCAAATATAAAAATTCTGCAGTATCATCTTTTAAATACTGCAGGCTGTCTGACTCTGCTGCTGAATTTTAGACTCTGAAATACTGTGTAATCAATGCCTCTTCCATAACAGTCTGGATATCTGCCAACAGACAAAAAAAATCTAATATTTCACACTGAATTTGCCACAATTCGATATTAAGTAAAAGATGGAGCAATATATATGTCATGAAGGAAAACTAGCAGCAATTTATTTTTCACCAGAGATTGAAAGAGAAAAAAAAATACAAAGTATATTTACATTAAATACCAAATTTGAACAGAACTTGCCTTCTCCATGGTCATCATGTCGATGCCAAAGTGAGATAAATGCTCTGGTAACTTGGAATCCAGTACCATGTCATCCTCATCATAGGAATACACATCTGGGCATAAAAAGGGTGGAAATTAATGGCCACAAAGCACTGAGCCTTTGAAAAATGCACATAGTGTATGTAGTTCTACTGTATACTGTCACCAACCCTTTGTACTCAACATTTAATGCCCTTAAGTCCAATCCAAATCCCTTATAGCTGTCCCTTTTTAGTAAACTAAAACAATACCAAAACATTGTTTTCAGAAAGTTAGAAACAAGGCTGTTGGGGTTTTAACAGAAATCCTTTCATTTCAGCCAAATGCAGCAGAGTATTTGCATCCAATGTTTGCAGAGTGTTTGCGTCCATGTTTGACTGACAACAGACATCAGAAGAACAAGAGACAAAGTTAACACCATGACTTACACACAGGGACAAACTGTGACTGACGACTGAAGACTACACCAGCATCCAAGAGGACCAAGGTGATATTTGCAGATACTTTTACATTCTGTCTGATGTGATAGAGCTGACCAGCTTATTACATCTATTTTTACCGTTTTACTTGTCAATGCTTCTTTTAATTGCTTAAAATTTCTTAAAACTTTGGTCCTTAAAGTTGAAACTTATGAAGCTGGGCTCCTTTGCTGCCTGGGTCTGTGCCTTAGTTCTTGTGATATTTGGATTAAATATGTTATCATATACCATCTACATACCATCTGACCATAATAGAACAGGTGCAAAACCACTTTAAGAATCTGTAACAAAAATAAAATACATTTTTAAAAACCTATTTAACTGATTTTATGGAAACTAAAAGAGCTCTGTCCACAAAGACAATAAAAACTACAATTTAAAGAAAACCCTTCATGCCATCTGCTTACCTGCTCCATCAGGAGTGATGGTACCGAGTTTGACAGCTAATGGATATCCTGTCTCCTGATAGTGTTGAAGAGCATGGTTGTTGCCTCCTGAGCCATCAAAATACCTGCGACCACACAGGACTTTGCCATCTGTCAGATTCATCCAGATATTCTCTTGGAGGCCGCACACCTCACACCGCCAGCCACTAGGATGAAGAAGAAAAAAAAATCTCTGAACAAGATCTCTTCAAAATTTTTAGATGAATAGCTTTTTTATTGGGCTTTTTGTCCTCATTAGTAGAGGACAGGACAGTGGATGGTGTGGGGAAATCAGGAGGGGGGAGTGGGGAATCACATGTAGGAAAGAGGTCATAGGTCAGATTTCAACTCGCGTTGCCCCCTTGGAAGGCTAGCTTCCATAAATGAGGCTCTTCATAATCACCAGGCCATCTGTAGCACAAAACGTTTTAAATGACTTAAACAATAGAATGAATATGCAATAGTGGAAAAATGGGTGTAATGCGACAGTATTATTTTCAGTTTTGCACATCATTTCATTCATTTAGAGTAAATATGGTACAGGCTGTGTTTGTAAGGTCACAAATCTGTGAGGAACTAGATATGTTTATGTACGTGACACGTTCTCACCTGGGAGGAATCTTGACTCCGTTGTCAAGCTGTTTAAGGTCAGCAGCATGCCTAGACTCCTGTCTCACCTCTCCATCCCATTGTTGAACTTGTAAGGTATGAGACACTGAATCGGCTGTCATGATACCAGCCATTGACAGGGACACCTTGGTGAGCAGCAAATGAATCAATAAAAAAGCAAATTAGACCAGATTTACAGCTTTTGACAACATTTCTTAATTACTAGATCACTGAGGGTAACAACGCACCAGTGTGCACCTACAATGTTGTACATTGTTTATAATATTGTATAAGGAATAATTTGCAAATGATCTGTGAAAACTGACCATATCTTATCAGTTTTCATTCAACCCATCTAGAATAATACCTAAGTTTTTCATCAGAAAATGTTGCCCGACAGAAAAATAAAACACAAACTTCTTACCCGCTCTTTCACAACATCTGGCATGGTATCAAGGTCATCTGATGTCACTTCCAGTCTGTCAGGTAAAATCACCACCTTTACATCCTCCTCATACTGCTCCTGCTCCACATCAAAACCTCCTTCAATTCCTGAAGAGACCAAAACAAAAGGGGAGGTGCACACGTTAGTCTCTAAAGAGAACTACTGCATACTCAGTATTTTTGTTTGCATTTGATTATTACCTATAGCCAGTCTGGTGGGCTTTTTCTTAGGTGGGTGTCCAGATCCAGAGTTGTTGTCATCTTCCTTCTATGAAAATGAAATAGGTCAGCAATTGGTATTATCATTAGTTCACATGGGTGTAATGAGTTGGGGCATACTGGGTTACATATGATTGCTTATGTGTCCAAGATATATTGACCTCTGTCCACACAAAAATAATAACATGGAATGAACAAACACCTTAGCCTTTCGGGTCCTGGTGATGTGGAAGTAAGCCCTCTGGCCAGTCCGAGCATGGTGTCTGTCCACATATTGACTCCCAAAGCCCAGGAAACTGTTCATGCACACATACAGGCCTCCTTCACTTTCCTATACGGAAGACACGGACAGTATTAAATATTACAGCAAGTATTTACTGTTTAAGGTGGAGCAAGGAGGGTGTTTTAGCAATCACCTGTCATGTAGCAGCAAGCTAGCACTTTAATCAGCCGGCTAACGGTTGTATTTCAGCTCAATAATGTTTTAACGTACATAAGTATAAGACACGAAACTTAAATGTTATGATAGTTGCATTATGTTCCACATTATGTTGAACGAGGAAAAGTGGTGGCACAACACTAAACCTGTAAACACAACAAAGTTAGCTTCCTAGTTAGTTTGACAGCAACCCAGCTTCAGTAACATGGCTAGCTAACAAGCTAGTGAAGCTCAGTTTCCATTACAGTGCATTATTAGCCTAGCTTGAAGCTAGCTTCCTTGTTAGTTAAACATGCAGGAAGCTAGAGCATTAAAGTAAGACAGGAACGAGAGAAACGTTAAATTAGGCGCAATAATAACGAGATTGTAAGGTACCAAGACAAGAAAGAAAAATGTGCTTGTTTGACGTTTTATTTGTAAAAAAAGGAGTTTAGCTCACCGGCGAGGAAAATGACAAGGCGCATTCGTCTTTGTGGACACGGTCCCCGGGCTTCGGAACCCGAATTGTGGACAAAACCGACATCAAAACCTCACCAACATCTGCCATGACAAGCTAGCTAGTTCCGCCTTTCAGTGGGTCACTCGCTTTTCTTTTATTGGACCCCCAGCTTATTCTTTCCCCGGCTTCAAGTGTGCCCGTTGTTTGGCCGTCTACTGCTGTCTATGTTTTGCTGAATGAATCATGAGATGCTGCCTTGTGTTGAGGGAAGGCCGAACGAAATCAGTAGCCCGCACGCCGAGGGGCTGCGGCTCGTTACCGTAATCTCTTCTATATGTGCGCAGCAGGCACGATTTTCTATTACATTTATGTTCGAATCAGATTAATTTAAGCAAAGTATGATCTTGAATTGTTAATCAATGTGGTAAACTGAAATACTGAGATCTGGTATATAGTTACTGAGTCTAAAAAGACAATAGATCAATTATCCTTCAGCTACTTTAGTTGAATGTTTACGGTAACGAACGTTGAATCCAAAAACGGCTTCCTCTCGCGGTCCAACGGGTGTATTGCAGTTCATTTTACTGGAGAATATCCCTCTCACATAGTTCAACTTTAATACCCCCAAAAATGTAAATTGGTGATTAATATAATCATTGGTTTCTTGTTTTGAGTCAACGAAATAATCGGTCAATGACGGAGCAGTATTTAATACAAAAATAAGAGGACAGAACCATAGACTGTAGACTCAAACGGGAGGAAACTTTCCGGATGACAATCCTCCGTTCACTGAGTATTTCCCTAGTCCCTCCTCTTCTCCAAACTCCGTCTCCTCCACGGGGTTTGTTTCTCGGACCATGGCGCTGACTTCCAACCATCTCACTGTATACGTGGCGTTTAATGTTGTTTTTGTAGCTTTGCTTAATTTCGCTTTTGCAGCCCCGGGTAGCGGCAGCTCTAACGTGTTGTCACTCCTGCAGCCGTATGATTTTCTGTATTACAGTGGAGTACGTTCATATTTTAATGGGGAGTGGGCGAAAGCTGCAGAGCTGCTGGAGAAATCCCTCGTTACCAAAGAATCACTGTTCAGGGTCCGCAGACAGTGTCAAAAAGACTGTGAGTCAGCAGGGAAAGAGTCTCTCAGTAAACTAGGTAAGTTATGATTTATCAAATATTGGGTTTGTTTTGACTGGATGGTCCTGAATGAGGTCAGAGAAGATTGCTTGTTATGGTCTTGTTCTGTAATTCCCCAACTTTACATGAACAATGAAGGTAAAACTATCCTTTCTCAAAGAGAAACTGTTGCCTTTTATAACCTCACCATAGCCTGTACTTATGGTCCTAAATCTTTTTACAAGATCAATTTGAATATGGTAGAGTCAATGTCATAAAGTGTGCAGCAATTGTCACCACAGCCATTCATCAAAATTGTGTGTTTCCTTCTCTGACTGAGGTAGGAAGAACATTTTCCTCAGGAAATGTGCAACAAAAATTCTTCTTTTTTTTTTTTTGGTGCTTTTTAGTTATCAGGTTGTTTATCCTGTGATGTTTCAGCAGGCAGTAGATTTTTAAATACTTACATGTGAACTATACATTTATTCTAATAGTTGTGGATTCATAAAAGCAAGTTGCACATATTTGCTTTAGGTAATCAGGTTTAACAGTTTAACTTTACTAGTTATGGGGCTAGAGGTAAACCAGAATCCCAGCTTTGTATCGAAGATAATAACAGGTTGGGAAAAACAAAATTATGAAGGCACTTTTAGCACATGTGTTGGACTCACATATGAAAATATCCTCCACATCAGTAGTAGGAAAGCAGACGTGATAAATTACGCTTCTTTAAATCATTGCAAAGTATGTTTGCTTCAATGTTTAAAATATGTAAAAAGTTCAGACTTAAGTTCAAGGATGTATTTCACATCAGGATCTGCTTTATGTTTTCTTTGTTGCCAGACTCTGAAAGGGGAAGTCTGTGGGACCTGTGGGCCTTGGACTGGGTGCAGCAGAGAGCTGAATGTTTGAGGTTCTGTTTGGGACGTTCAGTGACACCAGCAGGACAACTTCCTGTTTCCACAGACATCGAGTATGAATTTGGCAGTCGCAACCCTTACAACTTCCTGCAGGTCACATATTACAAGGTAAGCTGTTACATTAGCAATCATCACAGTTTAAGAGAATATTTAATGATATGAATACTGCTGACAGACTTAAAAACATGGTTCATGTAGATTATTAGAAGGTCTTGAATCAAATTATTATTTTTTCAAAGAAGAGGCCGTAAAAGCAGTCTTTCAACTTGTAAGAGGTCTTACATTTTAGATGATACTTGAGCTGTATCTTAAAATTCTATCAAGTCTACACTGCGCAGTAAGCATTAGAAAACCTTTTTTTTTTCTTTTTGGGAATTCGCAACAACAGCATTTACAACATCTTTCACATGTGTTTTCACAAACTTCAAGGGTTTAGCATTGGTTCAGGTAGGCCACAGAACCAAGAGTTTCCACGTAATGAAATCAGCTGATCTCAAGCAAGCCCTCATCAGCTGACAGCCATCTGATTTTTTTCTTAGCATGCTTATTGGCTAATCGCACTCATGCTGCACTCATCACTTTAAAATGCTCTAGCTTGGCTCACTTTGCTGCTCCCTCTGTAGGCTACTTTTTGCAACCCTCCTCCACCCTAGCTCCTCCTACCCAGCCATATTGCCAAACACAGATAATGGCAATAATTGCTAATAAGTAAGTGCTAATAAAAAGAATATATATATTTATATCTGCAAATTGTGTTTTTCTCGACAAAGTGGTTCTGACTGAAATGAAGAAGCATATTAGTTACACCCTGATGTCATATGCCTCCTGTACCTGATGTAAATAAGCACCAAGAATTCCTGGTCTTTTATTTTATTTATTTTTTCCAGCCATCTCATCAGAGAGCACTATCAGCAACATCTAAGATAGGTCCACATGTGGTCAAACACTGAAGCCCATGTGAGTTATCTCTTGATAAGGTGAAGAGTGGTATAAAACTAATGTGCAAATTTTGGAAGCAACCATCCAAAAAACACGGGTCACAAGTAGGTCTATCTGTAATGCAGTGCCTGCATTATTGATGCAGTCAATCAAGACCAAGTGATCATTTCTGATCAAACAGGAAAAAAACATGAAACAACAAACTTATTTGGAGCAATGGTCCTAGTCCTATACAAAATCCACAAAACATCAACACAACATGGTGCAAAAATGTAAATTATTTTGTTGGTTTGGGTTTTTAAAAGGTCTAAATTTTTATTTAAAAAATATGCATCTACCTCATACATATCATATAATTTCAAAGCAGCAATTAGGGCCAAACAGCTCAAACTTGATCCTGTGATTCTTCAACTCCAACAATGATTCAAGTCACCAGTGTCTGCTCTTTACAAGCTTAATTTACACTCTTCTCTCTTTGCATTTCAGTTGGAAAAGTTGCAGAAGGCGGCATCGGCAGCTTATACCTACTTCATTGCCAACCCCAGTCATCTCGAGATGAGGAACAACATCGAGAAGTACAGGCGGATGGAAGGAGTGACTGAGGAGGCCTTTCAGGACAGAGAGATTGAGAATGAGAAACACTGGGTAAGCAGAGAGGAATGGTGGTACAGTGCAGTATAAACCCAAAAATCATGTGTAGTTTATTTTCTTCATAATTACTCTAGTCTTCCTGGTCATTTACATTTAATTCTAATGGGAAAACTAAAGAAAACATATGCGTGTGGGGAGTTCATTTCTGTTCTTTTAAAGATATGTTTTGGGGTTTTTTATGCCTCTATTCAGAGGCATAAAAAGATAGATTCGTAAACAGGGATTAGAGAGTGGGGGGGACATGCGGGATGGGAGCCGCAGGCCAGACTTGAACCCAGGCTTCCTGAGTACATGGGGTGGGACCTAACCATTTGCCCCAGTCGGTTTCCCACGTATAAACATACTAAAGCATTGCTGTCCCTTAGAAAAGGGTCTACTATTTGAATTTTATGTCTCAATTAATTAACATCTGAAGGCCCTGGGATTTTACAATCTATTTAGATAAACAGTGCATCAAATAGGGTTTTTATGTGACAGCTTAGGAGAAATAGAGTATTTCAGAGTAATTTGTTTGGAGAGACAGCCATGGCCAGAGGGACTGAATTCCTTCTCCTTACTTTCTCCCAACCAACATAATCACACCTCCTTTCCCTAACTACTTATTTTTGATGATTGAGAAACACTCCTTACAACATGATAAGGCTTGTTTAAACTAGTCTGGCATTGCCCATGAAATAACATGTTCTTATGCAGAAGTACTTATCTAAAATCTATATCAAAAGCCAGCTTGTTTTTCTTGAAAGCTTACTTTTTTCCTCTCTTTGCTTGTCTCAAAATCAGGTCCTGTATGATTCTGCACTTCAGTTTGAGGCTTCCTCTGACTGGGTGAAGGCTGCAGAGAAATGGAAAGGGTGTGTGAACGAAACGCTGCGGCAGACGGAGGAGTGCAGGGTGCAGTGTGAGGTGGCCTCTCAGCGGCTGCCAGAAGACCGGGGACTAGACAGTGTTTATGGCGTATTCGAGAAAGCTGCAGGTAAAAACTGAAAAAAATAATGCTCAAGCTCGACCTTGTCTGCATAAATAATTAGAAGTACCTGAAATTTCTATTTTATTACTCCAGCTCTTTCCCTCTCCCTGCTGTCGTGCCGGCAGTCGTGTGTGACTCAGATAGCCACAAGGCCTGGGAGAATTTCTGCACAGGAGGATTTTCTGCCCTCACAGCTGGAGCATCTACATATTGCACAGTTTAAAGGTCCAGATTTGACGTGAAACTGTACATTTTTCAGGAATTTTCATTGAAATTATACAATGTATTTGCATTTTAAGATTATTTTTCTTTAGCTCCATAATAACCAATTTTCATTTTCAATGCTTAAGTACCAGCTTTCCATTTTTGCACGCCCTTATCCCCACAGCTGGTGATATTAGTGGAGCAGTACAGACTCTTCGCTCCCTTCTTCTTTTCTACCCCTCTGACAAGGACTCATTAGACAACCTGCAGCTCTACACCGAAACACTAGGGGGTGACACAGAGTCACAGGGCACACAGCCTGCTCAGGTATTCTATGTTAGACTCAAATCACAAATAAGGTGGTCATAGTCTCAGATTCTCTTTTTGTTTTCACTATAATTCAGACAGAAAATGAGGAATTACTACTTTGTTATAGTTGGCTTTAAGTGTGTCTGTTTATTCAACAGGAGTTTGTCACATATGTCAAGAGCTCCTTGCAGGAGAAAAAGTTGCTGTATTTTGGTATGGAGAACCTTGACTTCACTTTCATTGACCCAGTAAGTACTAAGGCAAAAACAATTTCAATACACATGATTACATTCACAAATTGAATCTTTCCTCTCTGTTTAGGATCTTTGGACTCCAGAGGATATTGTACCTGAATCACTCAGAGATGCCTGGAGGTTAGAACGAGAAAAGGAAACTTTTTGTTGTGCCTTTCAAAGTTTATTTGAAGTGATGGTAGTATTTCTTTTCTCTTTCAGAATTGAAAAGGAGAAAATGAATGAGAAAATGAAAGAAGGAGAGCAGCAAGATGAAGTGGATGACAGTGGATTTTTTGCTGGTGAGATACAGTGCTTAACAAATTTATTAGACCACCCTAACCCTGATCAAAGTAAGGTTTATGCCACAGCTGCCCTGAATTAACAGCATTTGTTATTACCAAAATCATTTTTCATGTTTCTGCAATGGTTAATACACCAATATGTAGAAGCTCTTTAACCCAAATGATATTTTTAATGCTAAAATATAATTATTATTGTTATCCATGAATTTTCTAATTTAATGATTTACAAAAAAAAAAACTGGAAAAATAGTGAAGCACATTATTATTTATTGATTAATATGTCAAATTATAGTTATTTACTTGCATTCCTGAACAGATAAATTAGTTTCAGTGGTTGAATGTTATGCTTGATTCATTTCTGACTTCTCAGAGAAGCCCAGTGAGCCGGCTCAAATTTGGGTGAATTCAGTTTGAAATCCCTCATTCCTGTTCAAAATGTATAATGTGGAGAGCTCAGCGAAAATGAAAGAGTCCACATTAAAGCACTTCATGATGCTGGATGGTCTTTGAGACAAATATGACAGGTGGTCTAAAAAATTTGTTAAGCACTGTAAGTCAATCCTGTTGTTGCAGTTGAAAATGCACCTCCGGTTTTCTGTTAACCATTCTTCTTTGTTCTTCCTCCAGGTGGCCCAGTCCGTCAGGTGGGTGTGACTATCACCATGGATGACATGGTTCTAAATGGGACCAATCGTGTAGTCCTGGATGGAGTCATGACAGAGAAAGAGTGTGACAGGATATTGCAGTTAGCAACAGTAAGTTCAGATTTTTAAAGCCTGCCCTTCTGAGATCAATACCCATCTGATGGGTCATTTAATCTCTTCTCTGGCAGGTTGCAGGATCTCTAGGAGATGGTTACCAGGGACGACGGTCTCCACACACTCCTCATGAGACATTTGAGGGCTTGACTGTTCTCAGAGCAGTAAAGGTGAGTGAAAAGGGTTGAATATGCCATAATATGAGCATTTATCAGCTGCAATAAAAATATTAGTTCATAGATTAAGTTGTAACCCCTGATATACAGTGCATTCAGAAAGGATTCAGACCCCCTTACATTTTTACATGTGTTGCAGCCTGGTATTACAGTATAAAAAAAATGAATAATTAAAAAAAACCTGATTGTCACATTAAAATAGGTACTCAGACCCTTTGGAAAAACACTTTAAATTTAGCGCAGGTTATTCCCATCAAATGATTTAGAAAGGCACACACCTCTCCATAGAAGGCCTCACAGCTGACGATCCATATCAGAGCAAAAATCAAACCATGAGGTCACAGGATCCTGTCTATGAGCTCAGAACATAGCATAACATAGCTCAGCATTACATATCATAACCTAGCCTAGCGTTACATAGCATAGCATAACATAGTCTAGCGTTATATATCATAGCATAACATAGCCTAGCCTAGCATAGCATAACATTACATAGCATAGCATCGCATCCTGTCACATCACATCGCATAACGTAACATAACATAACATAACATAGCCTAGCCTAGCCTAGGATAGCATAACACAGCATAGTATACAGAGGTGTCAAAAGTATTAACATTCACTACTCAGGTAGAGG
This sequence comes from Cheilinus undulatus, assembly GCF_018320785.1. Lineage (NCBI taxonomy): Eukaryota > Metazoa > Chordata > Actinopteri > Labriformes > Labridae > Cheilinus > Cheilinus undulatus. The sequence continues at coordinate 32,972,832 of NC_054872.1, read as the reverse complement.
TATAGATATTAGGGTTTAAAAAGACTTCTGTAGAAGTTGAAGTATCAATTCAAGCTTTTTACTCAAGTAAAAGTGTAAAAGTACTGGTTTCAAACTACTTAAAGTATAAAAGTAAAAGTAATGTAGGGGGGAAAAAATGCCATACGGACAAAAACTTTGGCCGTGCCACAGGGACCTATAGTGCACTACTCCACCTCCCCAAAAAAAACATTTTTCTAAAGGCCATAATGACTATAATGTTATTTTAAAATGTTAATGTTGAAAAATTTGGGATGCACCTGTTTCAGCCACATTTATGCCCATTGAAAAGGAAAGCATTTTAGTACAATGCAAATACATTCAAGAACTATATATGTGTACTACCAACCTCCTCACTGGTGCTTGGTTGGGGCATTTTGCTCGAGTTCTCTTGAGTCTCTGCCACAGACATCTTTGTACTAGGCTACATACGTCTGCTATTTCCTTGCTGGAGTGTGACGTGATGTGTGTCGTGTGCAGGTGCTATGGATCGCTTACAAACCAATAGGGTGTCGGAATGGTATTATGTTTAAACTTCTCATCCAACCAAAATCAAATTCACTCTATCCGGATGGCGTGATTTATCTGGATAGGTTTTTGGGTTTTTAATTTGTGTTTTTTGAACAAAGACAAGCCGGAATGAAAACAAGCTGAAATGAAATAGGAGTAACAAGGCTATTTTTAAAATGTAAGTAGTAGAAAGTACAGATAATTGCTTGAAAATCTAAGGAGTAGAAGTAAAAAGTAGGCTGAAAAATAATTACTCCAGTAAAGTATAGATACCCAAAATTTCTACTTGAGTAAAGTAACGAAGTATTTGTACTTAGTTACTTGACACCTCTGATAGTATAGCATCGCATCACATAGCATAATATAATATAACATGACATGGCACAACATAACACAACATAACACAGTGATTCCATAGGTAGGAACCATTGCCCCATAGGGGAACCCAAGAGCTCTGATGGAGGGTTAAGGCAAGGAAAAATAATGTAAAACATTTTGCACTGCTAGCCAAACATGGTACTTTTTAAGAGGAATTTAAGGTAAATGTTGGACTAACAATGAATTAACAGCAAATACGAGAACTACTTAAAAGAAGACAAGGAAATATGACAATTCAGATCTCATCTTCACCCTCTCTTTTCTCCTCTTCTTTTCCCACATCTTACCTGTGTTTGAGTTTTCTGTCTATTCTGATTATATTTAAGGGGCAGAGGTAAAGGTAACCACTGACAGGACATGACACTTTAACGATCCTCAGTGGGGAGTCTAGACGATGAACAACACTAAGAAGAAAAATAGCAAGTTAGTAAATAGAAGTTAGAATAATGATGATATATATGAGATTCGTGAAACATAATATTTAAATGATAAGATTTAAATCGGGGGTTTATACAGCTGATACACAAGGAGGGAATTATTGAACTCTACAGGATGATTTATGATGTATCAATTTGCAGTCAAGTTTAAGTGACAGTTTAAAGATATAAAGTGACATGGTGTGATTAATAGCGAGTTATGGAAACAGCAGTGTTCAGTTTTGTCAAGGTATACATGTATGATTTGTTTTTTACATCATCTATGTATCGTCATTTGATCTATCTCATCTAATGTTTTTTTGCAGTTGGCTCAGGAAGGCTTGGTGAACCAATCAGATGCCAAGCTGTTATACGAGCTGGGCGAGAGAACAAGAACCCTGCTGCACTCCTACTTCAGGAGCCCCTCAGGACTCTTTGTGTCTTTCACACACCTGGTCTGCCGCAGTGCTGTTGCAGGTAATGCAGCCATTATTCAAATCTGTCTAGAGGGGGATCATGATTACTTTATGTAAGAAATGCAAAAGGGCTAACCACGAGGAGAAACAACCGCAGGTTTTCACAGACTTCTACACTGTGAACATGTCCTTCTGAGAAGTCAAGTTTGTTTTGTCTATGGCCTCAGGTGACCAGGAGGGCAGGCTGGACCTGTCTCACCCTGTCCATGTTGACAACTGTCTCCTAGAACCAGATACCAAGCAGTGCTGGAGGGAACCACCAGCATTCACACACAGAGACCTCAGGTACACAAAACAATCGGGAGAAGCAGAAAAACACAGAAGATAAACAGAGTTTATGGGCAGATTGAGCTTGCTCTATAAATCAGTTAGATCAAATACTTTCTGGTCAAATGTAAATTCTTATTTTGTTTGTTTGTGCAAAAGAAGCACTAAGATCTTTTCGTGATTTTTGTATTTGTTCTTTGTAGTGCCATTCTTTACCTGAATGACAACTTTGATGGTGGCGAGTTATTCTTTACAAACAGGGATGCAAAGACAGTAACAGTAAGTTTAAGCTCGGTTTTATCACTGGTCACTCATTTAAGGTCATATATGCAACCTTTTTGTAAGAATATTTGACCGTTCCCCTTCTGAACATGATTCTAGGCTCAAGTAAAACCCAGCTGTGGTCGACTGGTGGGCTTCTCCTCTGGTCCAGTAAACCCACATGGTGTGACTGCAGTGACGAAAGGCCGGCGGTGTGCTCTGGCACTCTGGTTCACAAAGGAGAAGCTCTACAGGGACATGGTAAGTATGATCATTAGGAAGAGTTCAACCTTCCCCTCAGGTCAGACCTGTCACCTGCAGTCATCTGTGCTGATGTCGTGACACCGGTGTTGAATAACAAGGCCAGCTGGAGTATGATGCAAATATGGTGGTAGTCGTCATGTTTTGGCTCACGGTGGCATTGAATTACATCAGTGTCCTGTGTGTACATTGAATGAATATGTGACCGAAGCCAGATAAAGTTCCTGCAAGTCGGCATTCAGGTGGTTGAGAAAAATGGATACAAAGTTGTTTTCTTCAAAATGATTATTTTTCGTTTTTTCTCATTTTATGCAAGTCCGACATTTAAACTACTCATTCGATGAAAAAAGTAACACAAATGTGATATTTAAAAGCGTTAATTTTGTGTTTAAAAATGCCCTCTTTTCGTTGTTTCTGGGGGGAGATTGAGGGGAGGGGAAGGCAAAACTGCTGGGTGATAATTGGCCACTCAGCCTGCCGTTGTCCCCAGTTTCGCCCATTGAGATGGGCAATAACAAACACCGCATGGCTCAAACTCCAACCCCCGTCGGCATGTAACTACAGCTGTTTCTAATTATCACCTTTATCAGCAAGCCTCAAGATGCACCCTGCAGCGAAGAAAAGTAGAAGAGACGATGAAGAAGCAGCAAGAATTATCAACAGACTTGGGATGACTTCAGGATCACTCGACAGTGAAAGTTTGATGAAGGCAGATTTCCTATGGGAATATTTTGATGAGCGTCACCAGTCCGATTCAGAAGCTTGGTTTGGGTGGACTTTATGTAAATGTGGCTCTTTTGTTCACGCCCATTACCTGGCCTGCCTGAAGGTAGGAAACGTCCTGAAACTTTGAACCTGGTTTTCTCAGAGCAAACTGGAATTAGAAGTTAACATTCAAATGAGCATATCTTTGTAAAATATGCTCAGATTAAGGTGTATGATACATCATTTGAAAGCTTGAAATCTACGCTTTCATAATGTGTAAAAAACTCAAAAATGACCTCGGACGACTTGCAGGAGTTTTTACCAGCTTTGGTCACATATCTGCATGGAATGGGGAGAATTATTCACTAGATATGTGCATTCATTTAAAACTGTATATAAGAATCATAATGTGGTATATTTCAGATATTGCAAATGTTTCATATGAATTACACTTTGAAGCAAAAAGTTTTGTGAAACATTTTGTAAGAAACATATAGTTAAATCCTCTAAACAAGTCGCAAAAAATATATTCTTGAAAAGTTTACAGCAACTTTCCCAGTTTAAAAACAGCCTGTCTAATTCAGTCTGCATCTTGCAAATGACCTTATGCATAAACAATGGAAGGGCAGCACAATTAATTAGAGTTTCGCCATAATTGCAATATCAGTATTGGCAGTATGCACATTGGAAAGTCTGAATTTACTGCATTCTTTAAGAAAGATTATTTTAAGTAACTAAGCAATAGTTGCTGTCTCTTACATGTATACACATACCCATTGGATGGTATAGTAGCCATGCTTTAACACTATTTTGATGAGGTCAGATTAAGCTCAAGTTTGCTATCAGATGCCCTGAAGTTATTGATGCCAATTTAGTTCTTAGAATAACACAGCATATGAGTATTAATTTCTCATTCAGGATGAATATTTTGCAGACAGCAGAAAGATATATGAACAGAAAGATATAGATGATAAACACTCAGAGTTTGGTTTATAAATGGCATTTTATATTGTTATTGAAATATCTTACAGTTATACTGCACATTTTGTATTTTTATTTTATATTCTGATTTTATATTCATTCATTCATTCATTCATTCAAATTTGAATGAATGAATGAATTGAAAAGTGAAGTGTAGTCTGTTTGAATGTGTTTTGTTCAAATTGTTTACTTTTTCTGGCCTTTTTCAGTTTCGCCCCTCACAATTATCTCCTATTGCTGACCATATAGCGTTAGTTAAGGCAGGCCATAGAGTTGATTGCCACAACATTTGAGAACAGCTGCAAGTCCTCATAAGCTAACGGCCAGATGATTTGCTAAAAGTACACCATTGGCTAATTGCACTCATACTTCCATATTTAAACTATGCTATATCTGACTTAATCAAGGTCATTCTGTTTTCAGTGACACTTGCACTGCTCTGGGTTTATTACTGCTTCTCTCACTGCCTCAGGCTTTCCTTGTAGGCACAGGAAAAGTAGGAACATGTGCTGTTCCTGCATGATGCTTTCCATATAGGCTTGTGGAAGGACAGGGGGATCTCAGAGCAGCCACACCTCTAAATATAAATAACAGCAATTAAAGCAAAAAAGAGAAAAAAATATTACCACAATCGTGTGTTTCTAGACAAAGTGGGCCTGACTGAAATGAAAACTCACACTAAAATTACAAAAGTGAAGCATTTTTGTAAAGTAAGAGACAAGCTATTAAACTAATTAAAACTAAAATGAAATTTAAGATCAAAGACTCTGATAACCTTGATTCTTTCTATTATCACCTACTACAAAAAAAAAAAGAATTAAATTAACCAGCTTCCATGGCAATGTCCAGGAAGTTCAAGGATAGAAATTAAATTGACTCTTAACAGGAAAAGATAAAATCAGCTGTCCCTTCCAAACGTGCTGTTCATGACATAAAGGTTAATGAAAATCACTGCTGTTTCTGTCATTACTGTGGTTTTATTTCTCCACCCTCAGGAGCGAGAGGAGGCGGAGGCCCTGTGGGCTGCAGCTGGACAGAGTGTGGTGAAAAAAGACGAGGAGAGGACAGAGGGCAGGAACGCTCGGAGCCAGGCAAAGAAAGAGAGAGGCAAAGGGGGGAGAGGAAGGGTGATTGGGGGCAAAGATGAACTGTGAGAGACAAACATGACCTGACTGACTGAAACATCCAAACTGTAAAACTTTCTTATCCGCGTCAACTCTCACAACAGGGCCATTACACCTTCATACCACAAACACTTCTCTGTTTTTATGACTTATTTTAATTAAGTGGTTCTCAACTGGCCTGGCCCCAGGACTCATCACCAACTCTTTAATCAGAAATTGCAGCCCAAATGTGTAATCATTTCAAATTCCTCAAATGTATTCATTGATAAGAAATGTTGTATTTTCCTTTGATATGGTAGAAAAATATGACCAAACAAACAGACAGGAGAAGAAAACAGGCATGTTTTAAAAGCACATCATAACAGAAGACCTGAGGGGACATACATGCATTCATTTTAGCTTATTTTGTTTCACTTCATAACATTTAAGTTTTCTTTTGTTTTTCTTGAGATCTGGAGAGATGAACACATCATTATGGGAAAACCAGCTATTATTTCAAAATAACAAAATAAACTCTGGTTGCAAGCAACACTGAAGGGCCCTTTCACCCTGATGCATGTAGGGGCGTGTCGCAACCGCGGACATTTAGTTGGGTGTTAGCAACCTGTGCAGTGGGCTGCAATCCAGTAGAGAGACCATGTAGACCTTCTAGGAGGGTCATTAAATTAAAATATGAGCATTTTGCACTTTGTATATGATGTAGTACTGGCTGTGAGCAGTAGGTGGCAGAATGGTAAAACAGGATACAAATGTGTACAAGTGATCATTACAGAACTGATATGTATTAAGTTAAATTCAAAGACCATAGAATGTTTTATGTTAGAGGTATTACCAGCTTCCTCTGCAATAGGTGGCACTATACAGCAAAACCATTCAATTGACATGTAAATATGTAGAGGGTCAGATTTTATCATCCATGTGAAACGTGAAGCCAATCAGATGTTGCATGAGAGTTATGGCCACTTCCTGTGAAATTTGGTGCTAAATGAACGCCATTCAGCACCATCAAAAAGCCTTATTTGAAATTAAAATGACGCTGGTGGAGTTCCTGTTGGGATTTGGGAAATAGTCCAAGAGGGTTTTTTTGTAGGTGTGTTCATGGTTCCATCTAACACGTATGGTGTGTAGGTGCTGAATGTTTAAAATATCTTATCAGGGGAAAAAGTCACAAAGAAATTTTCACTTGCCAAAAGGGGGCGCTGTTTCAGAGTGGTTTAATTTGTGCATGAACGGACAGAGGCTCAATGTTTGAGCATCTTTGTAAAGTTTGGTGATGATTGACAAAAGAAAAGTAATACAGAATTATTGGTCTCAATGGACAGTACAAAAAAAGGAGGAAAAAGTTGTCCAAATGTAGCCACTGGAAAGCCCTGGTATATGAAAAATCAAGCTTTTCACTTTTTAAAAAATCCATTTTAATAGGGTCCTTGCTCTGAGGTGGGTGCTTGGGCTCTAATAAGTCCAGATCTTTCAAAAACAAACAAAACTTATTTATCAGGAGAAAATGAAAAGCATGAACTATAATAGATAGATTTCTGTGCAGGGCTTGCATAAAGCACAGATTCTTTGCCACATATTTTTCCCAAGGCACACATTCACAGCTCACTTTTGGGTCACAAACCACCAGTTGAGAACCACTCCTTTTATTCATATTACTGCCTTTTGTATGTAAAGTTGGCTCCATACACTATTTATATTGTACAAGATGTAAGTAAAGATGAAAGTAAGTCAGGAAAACACTGTCCTTTCCTCTCTCTGAAGTCAAACTGTACTGATATTTTTGGCTTTACTGACAGAAGTCACTTTCTTTTTTTTTTTTTTTTAATGAAGAGATTAAAAGAGGAAATAAACATGGCTGTACATTTTGTATGAGTACTTTATACTATATACAGTACATGCACACATGTGGGATTAAGGGCACATTAGAGACAAAGAGAAGATAGACAAGGACTGAAAAGCAGACAATTAGCAGTAGGGGAAGTTGATGTAGTTATTGTAGTGCAGCACAGAAACTACAGTTTGAGGCAGAAGAGAGAGGAGGAAAGACAGAGGGAGAGAGAGAGAGAGAGAGATGTGCACAGGAGGGAAAAAGGATAGAAATAGAGAGATTACTGTTAATCCCTTATAAATGAGTGCATTTGTTTATGAAGCTTAAAAAATCTCCCATTTAGAATATGGAATTTTAATCCACCTAGGGATCATTTAATCATTCACATCTAGCTGAATGACACTCTTCTATCTTATCCGTCCCATTACAACCAGTTCTTCTTTTCAGTTGCCCTCCTCTGCAGTGCATTAGGACCAAGTCAAGTACTAGTTACAGCCCATATTAACACTCTCACTCCCCACTCTGTGTGATAATCCCCCCACCGCAGCAGAATTGGGTCGGGAGGCTTGTTTTAATGGAGCCTTGGCTTTAACCTTTTCCCTCCCTCACACGCTGAAACCATGCTGCACCCTAAAAGTCTGCATTAATCTGCACTTAAGTAGGTGTTACGTCTATATAATGCATCCAAGATATATTCGTGCTAAGCACCCAGGCAGCCTATCGTTCCAATTATGCTGGAAGTCGTGTAATTTATAGCTATGTGACGTCAACTCACCATATTTTATATCATTAGAACAAATTATGTAAGGCTTAATAGCGTGGTTATTTATAAAACTGAAATCAGTGCATCCTGTTGTCATTATAACAGAGTGCTGTGTGTGGAGAGTAGTTGACATGGTCACTCATCCTTGTTGTTACACTTCCACACATCAATTATCCTGTTATTTGTAGCCCAAACAGCTCATCCAGTGTCTGCTGATAACTCCTCTTTGATGCTTTACGTCAATTTTGGATGCAGTCATAACATGAGATCCAAAAGCTGATGACACTGTCATTATTGCTCTGCTCCTACACAGCATCAGGCTCTCTGTCGCCTACAGGGGGCTTTTGATATTGTACTGGACTCTTTGTGTGAGTTAAAATTGGTTCTGAATCCTGACAAAACCAAACTGATGATGTTCTCAAACTCAAAGAGAAAATCACCTGAACCTGCCTTCTGTTACCACGTCTCAGGGTGATGTGATTGAGATTTTGCCTTCTTAGAAATATCTTGGATTCTTGATTGATGATTCTTTGACTTTTAAGCTTCATATTGAGCAACTTGTGAAGAAGTTAAAGTTGCGTCTTGGATTTTATTTTAGAAATAAGTGTTGTTTTTCATTTACTGCTAAGAAAAGACTTGTTTCTGCCACTTTTATGCCTTTAATTGATTATGGTGATGTTTTATACATGCATGCATCCTCTCAATGCCTTAAATCTTTGGATGCTGTGTATCATGGAGCGCTGAGGTTTATAACAAACTTTAAGTCCTTAACTCATCATTATACCCTGTATGATCAAGTTGGCTGGCCTTCTTTATCAAAGTGTAGGCTAAACCATTGGCATGTCTTTATAAGGCTTTACTAAATCTGCTTCCATCATATTTGTGGGATCTTACTCATGTGAAAAGTTCTGGAAATTACAGTCTTCGCTCTGTGACTCAGTCACAACACTTATTTTTGCTCTCTGTTCCCAAAGTCCGTCTTGAATTGGGTAAAAGGAGTTTCAGGTATGCGGCTCCTGCAGCCTGGAATCTACTGCAAGAGACTTTATGTCTAGGGGAGATGGTCTCTAAATCTTTTTAAAAGTAGATTGAAGGCACTGGAGGATGATGCTTCAAGTTGTAGATGTTTTGACCAATGACTTTGTGCTCTGTGATTTGTGATTTGTTTGATCTGTGTTAATAACTGTTATATTTCATATCTGTAACTCTGTTCATTGTGCTGCTGTGTTTCTTATGTAAAATTAGCGATTGCATAATTATTTACCCCGTTTAAAGTGACTGTCCTAATTCAACAACCTAATTCAGAGGTCCAACCAATTGGTGCTTTTGGTGCCATCCTCACAAACTGAGCGACTGTGCAACAAGGAGGCTGGTGAGAGTGGCCACCAAAACATGTATGACTACTCTGAAGGAGTTACAAGCTTCAGCAGCTGTGAAAGGAGAGAATCTGTATACAACTGTTGCCTGGTTTCTTCACCAATCAGAGCTCTATGGGAGAGTAACAAAGCGAAAGCCACTGTTTAAGAAAACTCATATTAAATCTTGCCCAGAGTTCGCCAAAAGGCATGTGGGAGATGATTAAGTGGAAGAAAGGTCTTTGGTCTGATGAGACCAAAATGTTGCTTTTTTGGCCAGCAGACAAGATGCCATATTTGGCGGACACCAAACACTGCACATCACCACAAACACACCATCCCCACTGTGAAGCATGGTGTTAGCAGCATCATGCTGTGGGGATGCCTCTGAGCAGCCAGCCCTTGAAGGCTTGTAAGGAAGAGGGGAAAATGAATGTAGTAAAATATAGAAAAATCCTGGAGGACATTCTTATCCTAGTCTGCAAGAGAGCTACTTAAGGGAATACTTATTTTCCAGTAAGACAATGGCCTGAAACATACAGAGAAAGCTACACAGAAATGGTTACAGAATCAGAATTGGGTTTTATTGCAGAGTACATTTTCACATACAAGGAATTTGACTTGGTGTTTGGTGCAAAACAAGTGGCATAGAAAAATAAAAGTATTAAACTGTAAAAAAATAAGATAAAAATATGAAAATTAAGGGATTAGACGTATACAGATGTAAGGAGAATATATATACATATATATATACAGAGTGCTTAAAAAATTTATTAGACCACCTGTCATAAAAACCAGAAAACATAAATATTTTAGAAATCTTTCAAAAACTTTTTTAAAACTAAAAATGCTATTGTTATTTATTTGGCAAATAACAAACTGAAACAACTAAATAGTCCTTTTTCACATATAATAACCTAAAAACTTCAACAGTCTCTTTTGTTATTGAGTTACGAATGGTTTCTAGCTGTTCCCACAGACTTGTTTTAGATGTAACTTTTGTATGATCAATCTTTGAATCTACTAAATCCCAAATCCGGACTTTGATTTGGCCAGTCCATCAGTTCCAGTACTCCAGATTCCCTTTTCTTGGTCAAATAGTCTCTGCACAGCTTTGAAGTATGTTTGGGGTCACTGTCTTGTTGGTATATGAACCAACGACCAATCAGATTCAGTCCAGAAGGGATTCCATGATGCACTAAGATGTTGTGGTAGACATTCTTGTTCATGATACCATTGATTTTCACTAATTTGCCCAAGCTGTATCCACAAATGGAACCCCATACCATAATGGAATCTACACTGTGTTTCACTGTGGGTGCAATGCATCTGGCATTAAAAAGTTCTCCAGCTTTTCTGCGGACATAAACATGACCATGCTGACCAAAGAGTTATAACTTGGACTCATCCGCACTTGGTTCTCTCTCCTGGACTCCGCCGACAAATGGTTGAGATTACTGGCCCATTCACATTGTTAATATTGTCAAAGAAACACTCAGGCATGCACTGTTTTAGGGTGAGGGTTTATATTTTAGAGCAGGCTCAGCTTATTGAAGCAACAATGAATAAATGTGGGTTTTTGTTGTATTGTAAGGATGGTGAGAATTTAGGTTAAAACGTGGTTATCACAGCTTAGATTTACAATGGGCCGTGTTTTTGTTGACCTCTCCAGCCCCCTTCATGCTGCTAGGCCCCTCAAAGTACTCTCTTTTCTCTCCCATGTTGCCAGCCTTGCACATAAGTGTTCATTTTCATGGTCTCAAAAACTCAGAGTTTGTTCAAGTAAATGAATGACTTGATGATCTCAAAATTTCTGAGTCTCTTACCCATAATTTATGACTTTATAATCTAAAAGCTCTCAGTGCTATTTCACACGAATTTATGACTAAATCTGAAAACTCTGAGTCTGTTTCTCATATTTTTTCTTACTTAATGGTCTCAAACAGTCTGTTTTATTTCTTGTGAATTAGCCACTTTAAAGTCCCCCAAATTCTGTTTGTTTTTGGAAAATTTACAATTCTTCTTCTTGCTGTAATGACCCCAGTCTGCAGTTGTATTCTTACTAGTATAGATGGCATCATTAAAAAAAACCCTGAAAATTAATATATGTAAACCAAAACTAAACCTCGAATAAAGACACATCATTACACATTTGCAGACACAATAGTTATTATTGACAGGTTTCTATGCCATCTAACCAGGTCATCCTCACCCACTACACCCACTTTGCCCCTTTTACAAACTACAACAAGGCCAGGCTTAAATAACTAAAACAGCTAAGTCTCTGTCCGTGCCAGGAAAGGATAAGCAATTATCTTTAGAACTTAAACAACAAATAGAAAGATTCATAATTTTATAAATGCAAGGTAAATACATCCCTGTTTTCCACTACACATTTATAGCAGCACACCCTCTCTGTGTTTTTATCCTGCTCCTGCAAGCAAATCCTTTTCCTCTCGTTTAGGTTTTCCCCTGAGTTTTACGCTCCATCTCTCACAGCCTGCACAGCCTGCAGTGCCGCAACTCCATTTCTACAAATCCAGGGTCAGCTCAGCCGTCTCTGTCAGACTGTGTCTGTCGTCACTGTGCTTCACTGAGCAAAGGTCAATGCTGTTAAACTACACAACTGGGTTTATCCACACTGAGTCTAAAAATGAACACAGGCAGAAGTACACACTGCATATCCATCATAGTTTTTAATGCCAAGATACCTACAGACCTCAGGTTGAATACTGTGGAAGGGAAAATGAATCATCCAGGTTTCTGATCATTCTTTTTACAGAAAAAAAAAGTGTGAGATGGTGAGAAACCAGGACAAAACTGCACACAAATGATCTGAAACTGGGGTATTCTCATGATCACATAAACAGTTAAAATGAAAAACAAGATTATGAGGTTTTACATATCCTGAATTAGATTCATATTGAGAAAAGATTCAAAACTGGGATAAACAGTACACGATGATACACAAAGCTTTTTTGTTAAAAGTAACACCTTGATACATGAACAGAGCTTTACTCTGCCCCTCCCTTACATGGTAATAATAAGGTCAAACTGGTCAGGATCCTCTACAGAAGCATACCAGAGGCTATGGGAAATCCAGATCTTATTTTTTTTCTTTTAATGTTATTACATCTAGTATTCATAACATGTTTTCCACATTTGAAAATCAGAGAGTAGGAAACACTCCAGCAAAACAAATTATTATTTGTTGGGTATTATTATTATCACGACTGTTTTGCCAATTTCTCACAGAAATATGCAAAAATAATGCATCTAGTATATGTATGACTCTTATTTTGTAATGTTTTTATACTCCAACCTGCACCTGCAACAGGTGTGTCAAATCCTGCCTGCATCCTGCACAGATTCTGACAATCCATGTTAAATATTCAGAATGATAGGCAGTGTGTTTAATTAAAGGAAATCTTGATCTGTTCATCTAAGCATGACCCTGATTAAATTTCTTCTCTGAATTAAAGAAACCCTAAGAAAACAATCACACCCTTCATTAGTAACAGTGCCACACACAGATATAAAAACAGCTGGGAGTCTCAGACTGATTTAACTCCTGGCTATGGCTTAGTAATAGCTATGTAAAAGTAATATTTACACATCATTTATCATCATTTATTTTAAGTCATATGAAGGTGAAATTGTTTCCTGATCTCTGGAAAGTTTGTGTATCATAAAAACTGCAACATACTTCAATCAGCTTTTACAGACAGTAGTCTAATCTTTACTCTATTTATGCCCTGCTACCATCATCATCATTAGATGCTTAATGCAATAAGGTCAGTTTGCATTGAAAGGCCCCTTTTCACCCAAAATAACTGCATAATGGCTCAGCATCTCTGCACACCAGTGCGTATGTGCAGTGACATGCCATAATTAGGGGACTATTAAAGCTGTGCCTTTTGGCTTATTTACAAAGTTGTAGTGCAAGCACTTTTTGTGGAGCTTCAACAAAGCATCACACAGGCCCACCTGCCATGTGATGCTGGCTACGCAGAGACAGATTCATGTTCAAATATGTTTACGATGCACCAGGGACTGCAGCTGACAGAACAGCAATTAAACCGTGATTTCTCAGTGAATGATTCTAGCACATCTCCTGTGTTATCTTGTTTAATATGAGCATGGAGGAGTGCTTTAGAGAGAGCTTACTTTGATCGGGGGATAGTGGAGCAGCTATACCATTTTATCCAAATATGTTTCCTTGTGGGGGTGTTTCAACAGAGTCCAGCTGTTTTCTGGCTCTGTCACTTGTAGAAAATGGAACTCATTCAGCTCAGGTGTGGCGCCATTCCCAGCTCCACCATCGAGCTTCTGAGGTGAATGGTTTAAGGTTCAAGGTTCTCTCTCCAGGTTTATTAGTACCCAAAGGTAAATTTGGTGTGCAGACAGGAATTTAGCATCCAAGAGACAAAAATCACAATTAACAACAATACAGATTCACAATTCAAGACACAGTCTGGCAAAATACATTCAAAACAAACATTAAAATGTTCAAAACAAATACTAATGATTAAAACCAAGTCATGAGAGAAATCCTCGAATGATGACTGCGCGTTATTTGGGGATTTTATTGGAAATATGTACAAATTTACGATTTTGTTAATGGTTCCAGTTTCAAACCAGTACACCCAAGAAGTCTTCTGAGAGGTATCAGGATAACTGGAGCAATGGTGTGGTGTGCAAATCAACACAGACAGACAGCCAATTATAGCAGTAAAATTATTAGCGATAAAATCATTATAGCTTGTTTCACTTTAGCTAACTGTAGCAAGCATGATCATACATTTAAACTGTACCAGACACAGTACACATTGTATAGTGTGTTTGCTGTACATAGTTGCTGACTCATCCTCTTGACTATTAGACAATCTACATTCACTGGTTAGCCTGTTCAGTTGCTTGTTAATGCAAATATCAAATCGGCCAATCACATGGCAGCAACCAGTGCATTTAGGCATGTAGACGCTCTGCTGAAGTTCATCAGAATGGAGAAGAAAGGCGATTTAAGTAGTTTTGAACATGTCATGGTTGTTGGGGGGCTGGTCTGAGTATTTAACAAACTGCTGGCTCACCAGGAAAATCGCACAACAATCTCAGCAAAAAAAAAAAAAAATACAGTGCAAAATAGAGAAAATATCCAATGAGCGACAGTTCACTGGGCCAAAATGTCCTGTTGATGGCAAAGGTCAGAGGTGAATGTCTGGTTCAAGCTGATAGAAAGGCCCAATAAGCCACATAACTACTCAATACAACTGAGGAATGCAGCAGAGCATCTACATCTATGAATAAAATAAAGGGCAGAGACTTCAAGGGCTCAGCCCTATAGGCCCATAGAGGTTTACAAAACCCTGGTTGAAGCCTACAAGATATGACAACCATAATCAACTTTTAACTACAAACTCATTGTACATAGAGCAGCAAAAATGCAGATTTTAGTTATTGTTTCTTTGGTAGAAATCCAGCCTGTTTCAAAATGTGAAAACCATCTCCTTAAAATGGAACAAGTCTTTTTTTAATCTTACAGTAGGATGGCCACTAAAATTAAGGTGGCCTGTAAATTGGATTGTGCATTGCCATAGCAGGACCTTTAAAAAATTAAGATGCCAAAAGAGGAGGGTTTAGTAAAGGTCAAGCTGGTCCACAGATTTGACCACAACAATAATTTGTTGACAGGTTTCTTCCTCAGTCAGTGTCAAAATATAATCAGGGCCTGGTTAAACAATGGCACATTTTGACCAAAGAGGCTACCAGCAGAACTGCTGGCTGGTTCTCCTTGCATTGAAAATAATTCCCATCTTGCAAGGAAACCATTTAATGGACCTTTCTGGGGCCCAGCCACGCCTTTCGGCAGCCCTGCCAAAGCATAGCCTCATTCCCATTGCCTCACAATAATGATTGGAAAATCCTTGCCTTGTCTGGTGAGTCTTGAATGCTGCTGCATCATTTTGACTTGTAGGGTCAGCATTTGGTGTAAACAGACAATGAACAACTATGACCCGTTCAAAGTCACTTAAATCATTTTTCTTTCCCATCCTGACGCTCAATTTTAACTTCAGCAGATCGTCTTGACCATGTCTACATGCCTTACTGTTGTGCTGCCATGTGATTGGCTGATGACACATTTTTTTAATGAGCAGTTGACAGGTATACCTAATAAAAAGCCTGTGAGTGTATTCTAGCATGTTAAGAAGTATCTTCCTCATAGAAAGGACCAATAACCTGAGTGCTATCATGACAGTAATGGGAGCCATGCTGTTTCATAACTCAAACAGGTGATGCACTTTGTTAAATAATACACAGCAGGAGTGAGGTGTACTCTCTATGACAGAGAAGGGGGAAAAGTCAACCTTTTGTTTCTAGTTGTTATAAGTGTAGATCCACGCCTGTTGAAGTGTTTAGGATTGAACCACAAAGATCCTGTTTCTTTATTCTGCTATTATTCTCTGCATCACCACTGTACCCTGTCTGATTCTCTGCCCATAAACCGTCTAATATTAGCTTCACCTCAGGTTTACAAAACACAAACCTTCCTGCCAGCCTGGGATCTTTTTAAGACCACCTCAGCACCATAAAAAGCCATGTTCCCAGGTTCTCTATTTATCTTCCTTCCCCTCCCCTCCATGATTTCCATCTCTTAGGTTTTTGATTCGGATTCACCCTACTTACGTCTTGTGACCCCACATCCACGCTCTGCACCTTGTTTGGTTTCCCCAACTGTCTTCTCTCCCTATTTTGTCTCTTTTTACCCCCACCGCCTGCCACTTCTCCCCCCCTCAGCCCTCTTCTCTCTGTCCATCCCAGGGTTTATCCCCTCATCACTGATCTCCCTTCATCCCTCCAATCCTCATCTGTTCCTCATAGGAGCAGTGGAGAGAGTGAGTGACGGAGGAATAGCCCACTGTGTGTGTGTGATACCAAAAGTGAATGAGCGGGAGAAAGTGTTGTGACGGCCGGGCTGAACTTATGAGAACGAGCAGAGAGGGAACACTGGAGGAAGACTGACCTGAGATCTTAAGAACACACTTTGAGAGGAAAGACTGCTTTTTGGTGAGTGGACTGTTGTGTGTTGACATATGTTGTTGACAGATGATGGGAAGTTGTGTCATACTGCTCGGATCAAGATTTAAAGACAAAGTCACCAAAATGTTTTTAAATGATCCTTTTTTTGAATGAAAAATGCTGGCATCTTTAAACTCAGCCTTCTTGGATGTTACTTATTGGTGGTTTTATTTGATGTGTTCATACAAATAGTTAAATACTAAATAAGAAGACACCATTTAAACTTGAACTGACTCACATTTAGAGCACTTACATGCTTTTTTCTTTCGTTCATGGCACATGCAACAGAGGGATTTAAATGGGATCAGCATACAGTGCTGGTTTTGTCATGTGGATTGATAATCAGACAGAAATTATTCCTTTTGTTGTCTGAATCTAAACCCCATCAGACAATACCTGCATGCTAAAACTAAGCCAATGTGTTTTGGGGAGTAAAAATTTTATTCTGAAAGAGCTTGTTAGTTCAGACTTCGGACACGTGTTTAACATAGAAGAGCTTTAGGAGATTAAATTATGGTCAATAAACAAAGCCATTATGTCTTTCAGGAAGTCAAATACTTGAGCAAAATCACATTGCATATCACTATTTCCATTATTAGTTCTGATGTTTAATTTCCAACATTTAAATAGAGATACCAAAACTTTGCTATGGCAGTGCAGTCAAAGCAGCAAACTCAGCACAGTTTCATGCCTTTGTAGGTGCATTAAGCATCATACTTCCTACTCTTGGAAAGCAAAGCTTTGCAGTTCAGTGCAACCGACATGCTGGAAAGTGCAACAAAAGGCATTAATCTGCAGTCTTTTATTTAATTTAATAAACACAGTATTTCTGGACTGTCTCTTGCAACATGTGAGATCCACCACAAAATCTCAGACTCAACTTTACAGGCCGTGTCCTACCAAAAACCCCTCTATCTTTCCTCTGCCCATTCTCACAACTCTCTCTGCTTCATGTCATCCCACTACCTGCCCCCTCCAACCCCCAGTCCTCCCTCCCTCTCCCATCCCCTTTTCTCCATCTCTTATCCAGATGCAAAGAGCAGTCAATAATCGGATGAGAGCAGATTTGATTCAAAAGGCTTCCCTTAAAATCTCAGCCAGTAGGATTTAAAACTCACTCTCTCTGCCTCGCCTCTTACCCTCCACCCCCGCTACCCCGCCACTCTCTCCTCCCTTCTCTTCCCCTCCCTCCTCTCTCAGGCTGTGTTAATGCACTTCACCATGCAGCAAACCCCCCTCGTGGTCATTTAATCACATGGAACAATAGCAGGGTTGTAGGAACAGAATGGCTAAAGACTTGTTATTTCCCATCTGGGGCACAGGCCTAAAATCCTCCAACTTCAGGTGCACCACATACCTGCACTGTTGGACTACAAATCAACAATTCAATTTCATTTTTACACATTTTAAAGCCTTAAAATGGGCCAGTGGTAAACAATTAAAGCAAATCCTATTCTAGGTAATATGTCACTCCCTCTTCTTCACTCCCTTCCTCTCCTTTTCACTAAATACAAATTAGAGGCAAATCTACCTGGTCATGTGTTTTGACAGGGATGCTCATTCAAATAGTGAAAGAGAGAGAGTGAGAGATTGCTGCAGGGACATAAAGGATAATATCAACGCAGGTACTCCTGTTTTGAACGATTTTAAGGTAAGATAAAAAAAAACAGAAATAGAAGTTTGTTTTAAAATCAGCCAGTGTGCCGTTTAAAAAGAGGACCTTTTTTTTTGCTGCTTTGCTCTGAAGTTAGTCTGATTTGGGGTTCATGACTCTGCCTTGATTCTATTTGTCACACATGTATGAGTTTCCCCATTAGGTGATTGCTTCTGCTGCTAAACATTGCTCATTTAATCACCACATTACCAAATTCAATAGCCATCCACATTAGATGAGGGACCGCCCGTGGTGTTAAATGGCACAAACCCTTTCTGTCTGTCACTGTGGTGGATTTTGACGTGAGATATACACTGATGACATTATTACAGGACATACTGGTTTTTGTGTGTACATTCAGGGTGAGGATGTGTGTGCTGAACAAGTGTCACATCATCTGAAGAGCAAATACTTCCACTCTTAATACCTTGCTTGAATATTCATGCAGTCCTGAGTACGTTTGTGTGAGTGCATGCACACGGACATGGCTGCATGTGTAGGTGTGTTCTGTGGCTTTTCTATGTTTGCTCCTGCCTGTTTATGAAAGTTTGCAAAGTAGACGAGGGCCAGTTTGACTTGCAAAATAGCACTTACTTGGAGACTGGAGCGTAGGGAGGGTTGAAATCACCCAGGTAGGTGCAGGTAAAATTCCACCGGGAAATGATTTTACTGGAAAAAACCCATCATCCTGGTTGACTAATGCTGTTTTTGTTGTCTCCTTTCTTCTTTATTTAAAGATCTCTCTTCCATCTCTTCCTGTCTCCACTGGTGACAGTGCCTAACAACCATCGCCATGGGTGAAATGGAGCAATTGCGAAAGGAGGCGGATAGTCTGAAAGATCAGATCACTGTCAGTAGGCTAATAACTAAGAAAACTGTTTGGCTGTCAACAGTGTTTATCATCAACATCATTATGTGGCTTGTTTTCTCCTTCTTCAAATATCTTGATATATGATTCTTAACCACATCTTAGATCAACACCAGGTGTAATCTGACTATGTGGTTTGTGTTTGCTTTACAGGCGGCTCGTAAGGCAGTGCAGGACACAACCCTGCAAGAAGCAGCAGCCGGGGTCACCGTAATGGGCCGAGTCCAAATGAAGACCAGGAAAACTCTGAGGGGTCATCTTGCCAAGATCTACGCAATGCACTGGGGCACTGACTCCACGTAAATACACAGCATGTTATTGTAAACAAAATGATTTAACATCTGCTGTTTTATTCTGCTGTTAGCTGAGATATGACAAATTAATATCAAATAAAGCTCAAAATTAGAGTGAGGCTGGCCAAAAACTAGATCAGGTTAATATATTTGAGCAGGAAGCCTTACTTTTTACTGCATGGTTTATAATAAACATGGTGTTATTAGTTGTTTAGCTTATAATAACAGCTTTTATTTCTCTTTTCTTCATTGCCAGGCTGTGTGTCAGTGCTTCACAAGATGGAAAGCTCATAGTGTGGGACAGCATTACAACCAACAAGGTAGGAAATCAATAACAAGAGAGGCCAATGAGGGTAAAATATAAATCATATTTACATAAATTGGCTTTTCAAGGGTAAAATTCAGCAGGATGTTACTGTGTTCATTCATTGTCACATCACCCATACAAATGCAACATCCACGTTTCCAAATTGTAATATTAATGATAAATAATATGGACAAAATTCATAGAATACAAAGGAAATTGTGTGTTTATGTGTGACTGTATGACAACCAGCATGTGCTAATTTTATTCTACCATGGCATTTTAACCACATGCCTTTTTTATTTTTTTATCATGAATATGGGTTAACATATTTTCATTTTTTCTTCTCATAACATTTATCATCAAAATTTATGCCATCAATTCTTTAGAATGCTAAAGGTTAAATGTCAAAGACTGAACAAAAACATGTAATAGAGCAAATCCCCTGTGAAAACACTCGAACACAGCTAACGTAGCAACGGCTAAAGCTAACAAAGCTACAAGAGTTGGCTACATGGCTAATATAGCTTTGTAGCCAACATAGCTAAAACTTAAAGAGGGGGTATTATACTTTTCCAATTTTTAAAACATAAATATAAAGTCACAATGTTGGGTGTCCACACTCCACGTATGCAAATTTTCAAACCGCAAGATAAACGTATGTAGCCGTAATCTTGGAATTAGCGTGTAAACTGATGAAAACGGTTCGTTGAAAATCTCTCCAAGATTCTCCCGAGACGAGATTTCGATGGAGCAAACTGATGAGATCATCGCAATAGGATCTCCTGACTGGTTCGTGGATGGTCCGTGCTGCTGGCAAAGTGGAACAGACCGCCCCAACAAGGCCTTTTAGCCTTTTTGCCATTTTAACACAGTAATTAAACACTTACCAAACAGATACGTCCTTCTCTATTCTTCGCTGCTGCTGATTTTCTTCCCCCTCTCTCTCCAAACTATCAGGGTCAGACTCCGGGTCTAAGCCGTATGGACGTATATCAAAATTCACCATATTTTACTCAGTCAGACCGGTTCATTCAAAGTTTACAAGTACTAGCATAGCAATATAGCCACATTGGAGGGGGCAGGCACAAAACATTGAGTCTTGCCGCTGGCCAGCCTCCGGAAAATCGGCCAATTGGAGGAAAGCAGGTCCATGGGGGGGGGGGTTAAAGACACAGCAGCGAGAACAAAGCGTTTCAGACAGAGGTTAAAATAAGGGTTTTTCAGGATGCCAGTGTGAAAAACATGAGGATTTTTTTTAGCTGTAAACCATGTAATGCTACTACACGGGTAACAGAGAGAGATGGTGTAAAGCCTTGAAAAAAGGCATAATACCCCCACTTTAAGCTAAAGAAGCTACTTTAGATCATGCTACATTAGATAAAGTAAACATAGCTACATAGCTGTGTTAGCTGTAGCTATGTAAGCTACATATTTACATTACCTACATTAGCTTTAGCTACATTTAAGCAGCTATACTAGCTTATGTAATGATGTTAAGTAAGTAGCTAGCATAGCTATATTAGCTTTAGCTAAAGTTAACAAAGCTTAAGTGAGCCACCATTTGCGTTTCTACTTCTAAAACAGGTCAACACATAATTCAATCTCGGGTTACACCTCTGACCTTTTTTTCTGAAATGCTGCTTAGTTTATCTTGTTACCAGTGTGGTTATTTCATGACTGTAACTGCCAGACTTTGTTTGGGGATTAAGTTATATTTTGAAGAAAAACCTAAAACTGGAAATATGATATACTCAAAAATTACTACACTTCCATTCTGCAGAGGCAGCATCTCACAGTAGTGGTTTTCAAGTCTATGATCTGCAGCCAGCTACAAAAAAAAGCAGAGCCCTCCCCACAAGATCCACAGGAAAAAAGTGATTAATAGCAGCTGTTTTATAGCCAATACCTGAAGACAACAGGCCCCACATGTTTTACTAACAAAAGGTCTTTTCTGTAAATTATTTGATAAGTGTGTTATCATGATTTTAGTTGATGTGTTCAAATCTAGTTTTGACAACCTCACAGCAGGTGAAGCCTCGTGCCCCCCTAGGGGGGCGGGGTCCCAGACCCCAAATTGGGAACCAATGCATGACTGTAATAGTTATTGTTTGTATGCTTGTACTATGTTGATTGTTTGGTCACATTTCACTTGTTTTCCTTTTGTTATTGAGTCCTTATGTCATTAGTTCTCAACTGGTGGATCATGGCCCAAATGTGGGTCGCAGATTCATATTCAGTTGATTGTGAACAAATATCTAGGATAAAAGCTGAAAAGTCTATGAAGCACTTCTTAAATTTTTTTCTTATTTTTCTTTGTTTTGTCCTGAATAGAGGTCCAGATTTGTTTTTTCAATTAAATAAGCCTGACTGGTTAAATAAAATATCTGAAGTGTCTCTAGCAGGAGTTTGTGGAGGGCCCTGAGGCTAGACTAGATGTGAACAACCGCCCTATATTATTCTCTTTCCCATCATTTTTATCTCACAATTAAAGGCAAAAAAATACAAAATTAGTCCTAATCAAAGTTAAACAAACATTTAGAATTTATTTTCTACTTTAATTTGGTCAGTTTTCACACTCATAGAACAAAACACGTAGTATGGATGAACAAAAACAGTGGCAAAGAGAATAACTAGAGTGGACAACTTGAGTTGAAATTATGAAATTGCAACCAGGAAGAAGCCCATAAATGTTCAGTGTGGGTCAGTTTCTTCCTCTTCTAAGCATAGGCTATTGTCTTTAGTGTTAGTGAAAAAGTCAACATCACTATTCTGAATATGCTGGCAATTATTTCCATCCATTTCTTGAAATTTGAGGGCTCAGGTTTACACCATCTCCTTGTGGTTGATTTTTGCAAACCATGAGGCGTAAGTATCCAAAACAAATATCAGTCTTTGTGTACTGTACTCTCATATTGTTTGGTATTTCATAGCAGAAAATCTTTTCCTGAGCTATGCAAATATTTACCCAGAATGCCTGAATATTTGGACATGTCCAAGAGATATGAGAGTGATTAGCATCAATATGTCCACACCTATTCCAGCATTGTTGATGCGATTTAGATTGTTGGTTTTTAATGTGTGCTCTTATGAAAGAACAAACCAATTTCTACCAGCCATATTCTCTCCACTCTCTGAGCTTGTGGGTGAAACGTCTATGATTGTATTTGAATGATAGTTTTACACTGTTAAATTAAAGAAATGTTCTTTTGGGGACTGTGGAGGCTGATTAGATTTGATTGGCCACACAGCTCACAAACTGTTCTTATAACTTGAACTGGTTCAAGAAGTTGCAGGAGAGAAAACAAATAACATGAATCTCTTATGTTATACCAATGCTTTCCAACTTTTAAAACAAAAATAGCTTTGTCACTTGATTGTTTATGACCATTATTGATATCTGCTCTCTTTTCTTTGTCTTCAGGTGAATGCCATCCCTCTCAAGTCATCGTGGGTGATGACATGTGCTTATGCGCCCTCGGGAAACCTTGTGGCATGTGGTGGTTTGGACAACATGTGCTCCATCTACAACCTCAAGGGCAAGGATGGGAATGTCAAGGTCATGCGTGAGCTGGCGGCACACACAGGTAATGACTACTCGGCATCGACTCTTCTGGAGCTGATGGCACTCTCATTATTGTGATCTTTTTAGTTACACTGGACCTTGAGGTTCATGATGTTATTTCTTTGTTTGCCTAGGTTACCTGTCCTGCTGTCGTTTTCTAAGTGATAGTGAGATCATCACCAGCTCTGGAGACTGCACCTGGTGAGAATAAAGGAAATAATGTTATGTTTAACCCTGCTATAGTTCAAAGTGATATTATTAGTTCTGTCCATCTCCTTCCAGTGTACTATGGGACATTGAGACAGGAACCCAAAAAACTGTCTTCGCTGGACACCAGGGAGACTGCATGTCCCTTGCCGTGGCCCCAGACTTCAAGTTTTTCATCTCAGGGGCGTGTGACTTCACAGCCAAGCTGTGGGACATCAGGGAGGGGACATGTAGACAGACCTTTGGAGGCCATGAGAGCGACATAAATGCAATCGGGGTGAGGGCCGGGCAAACTTCTACATCACAAGCATGACAGGGATTTGATCTGTACGGCTCCTTTTTTGTAACCACTTCTCTTCCTTCCAGTTCTTCCCCAATGGTAACGCCGTGCTCACAGGGTCAGATGACGCCACCTGCAAGCTGTATGACCTGAGAGCCGACCAGGAGCTCATCACGTACCAGGACTCCAGTATCATGTGCGGAGTGACCTCTCTGGCCCCGTCTCTGTCTGGGCGCCTGCTTCTGGCTGGCTACGACGACTTCAACGTCAACATCTGGGACGCACTTAAAGCTGAGAGAGTTGGTAAGAAAATAGAGTCATTACTTACATGATGAAAGCATCTAAAACCTCATTAAGGCCCAGAAGCTGTTGAAGTTTGATCCTGTGAGTAATTTAAGAGGCACTTCTCTACACTCGTGATGTTGTTTTCCATTTCTCACGGTCCAGGTGTACTTGCTGGTCATGACAACAGAGTGAGCTGTATTGGAGTCTCTTCAGATGGTATGGCGTGCTGCACAGGATCCTGGGACAGCTTCCTCAAGATATGGAACTGAGGCTGTTTCCCACCAGCAAGAGCAGTAAACATCCACCTTTGAGAGAAAACGAAGAAGAAATTGGAGTTTTAGGGAGGGCTGAGAGGGGAGAGTTGCATAAAGGGTGTTTATAATTGTGCCAAGTCCATTTTAAAGTTGGAGAGGGGGTTGTAATGTGAAGATTTTCCCCTCTCTATCACACGGCTCTCTCACAATAAGGGGGGATTTGAGGGTAGGGGTTTTTGGAAACGATCATTCCTCATAATAGTTTAATATATTGCGGTTCAATATGCACATTTATCGCAGCAATTCAGAGATCACCCAATGAGAACAGTTGCCAAATGGATATGGTAGCACACTGGAAGAGATAGAATTGAACATGTGTCGAGTTACATCCTGTGTAGGTTCACAGTAGCGATGCTAACATGCTGTGTTTTATATCAAAGCATAAGTTATGTAATATGATACAATACGAGCATTTTTTTGTTTCAGACTGTTGTTTGTTGGTAGTTTTTGGTAGATTCCCTAGATGCTTACATTTACTTTATTTTGTATTCTTAATTAAAATGGAGTTCTAGTTTGCAGATGTCTACATTAGTGTTTGAGTTGTTTTGTATGTGATTGATGGACGATGTTTAACAGGATTTGGGGGTCTTATTGTTTTGCCCCCATCAGCCGGTGGCCAGACCTGAAACGCGCTTTGGTTAAACTGTTGAACAGACAGATGGGATGATAAGATGGTTTTAATGGTTCACTGAGCACTTACAAAAAAATGATGACCCATTTGTCTCAGGACAGGAGGAGCTTTGGTATGAGTGTTATACGGATGATAATGTCTTTTGTGTGCATATGAGCAATACATTTTAAACTGCTTAACTTTTCCTCTGCGTGGTACAAGAAACACTTGAAGGACTGTTAATGTACATACAAAAACATTTCTAATTCTGACTAGAATTTGGACTGCCTCTTTTCCGTCACTGGACACACACTGTGCGTAGTATAACAATACTACTTTTCTTAAAGACTGTCTAATAAACATGGGATTCTGCATAACAAGCCTCAAGTGTTCATTTCTGGCAGTCTGACCTCAGCTATAATTTTGTTTATAACATATCAGGATTTCATCAAAAAATAAGCTAAAGATGCAGTGTGTAGTATTTAACCTTTATCATTTAGCAAAGCAAACTTGGCAAAAATTGAACACATTTATAAGAGGCCTATCTAAATATATGTTAAATCAACAGAATATTTAAATTATTTTGTTTTTGATAACTTAGAATAAGCCTAACCTTCAAACATGGGGAGAGTCGCCTCTACAGGCTTCACCATCTTGGATTTTTACATCTACATCAAAGTGTGCAAAATATTAAAAAATTAATATATATAGGTGTTTAAACACTATTTAAAATGGCCCTACTTATAAATATTATGTTTCATTTTTGCCAAGTTTGTTCCACTTAATGCTACAAGGTGAAATACTACACGCTGTACCTTTAAGCAATATTGCCTTAGAGGAAATTATGTTGTAGTGACTGCCAGCTTTGCTGTGATTCTGGCATAGGCATAAGGCCAGAGCAGTGATGACATTCACTACGACATCACAAACCCAAGTGTGATATTGCTTTTATTCAAGCTATACAAAAAGCCAATAAACTTAGCACAAAAGTAAGGAAATTTGTTTGTTGGATTATTCTTTTGTTGTAACAATGCTTCTTGGCAATAAATCATCTACTGTTGGAAAGCCTGTTTATATTCTATTTGTAAGGAACATGCATTTATGAGATGAGCAGCAGAGGTGAGTATGTGGGTTGCACCCATGAAAAATGTGTCAGATGTTTTCTGCCAGTGTCAAACAGCTTATTGTGACATTTTCTCTTGTTTGGTGGCTTGGATGACTGAAGTCTGAAGAAAGAACATATACTGGTTGTGACCAGACTGGTGTCCAGCATGAGGAGGCGGTGCCAGGCTGTGTATGGTTCTTTCACACGCAACTGAGGCTCCTGCTTGTTAAATTAATGAATCTTAATTGTGAGCCCTGAAAGGTGGAGATCGATGGCACTTGACAGGAGCGTGATTTTTTCCCCATTTAAATCAAGTTTCAGGTTATAAAAATTTGTTGGACAGTATTAAAAGCAGGTTGTAACTGTGAGGGAGCTTGGTCCAGGCTGGGGGGTTGAGCAGAATATTAGTGTTGCCAGTATAAATGTGAAAATTAGCATGAGACACATTTTGATTGATTTAATTTCTACAAAGAATGAACAGGATTGGTCCCAGGATTGACTCCAGATGCACACCTTTGGTTACAGTGAGAGAGCTTAAAGTGCAGCCTAATGCCTGCACACACTGAGTTCTGTCAGTGAAGTAGTTCTTAAACTAACTGTTTGCTCAGATAGAGCAAACTGCTTGCATTGAACAGTCTGTTTCCGACGAGCACTGCATGTGTCAACTGTTTTAGAGGTTGATAAAGAGCTGAACAATAAATCTTGAAAAAAAAAAAAACAACAGAAACAGTGCACGCCCATTGAAAGCAACCAATTTACCTAGTCACAAATGTTCACTTGACTTGTCTTTAAACAACCACTCCACAGGGTTTACTAATCAGAATACCAGATTTCTTTGGATGAACATTGCACAGGAAAAGTTGTTATAAGGGTTGCCACCACTTCTGTTTGCATTGTCCCAGCATGCTATGAGCAGCAAATGTTGCCATATACAATGAAATGAAGCCAACACCAGACCCCATCTGATTCATGTCATGTCAATTAAGTGGACTCAGAACATCTAGTTGAGATGGAGGAGTGGTAGAAATGTGAAACATCCCAGGTTCTCACCATCAGCACTAATGGATGGCCTTTTGACCAACATAAATCTATCTGTCAGCACTGTTCTCTAATGAGGTGTAACTTAAGAAAGCATGTTGAGTTTTTCAGAGGTGGTGGCTTACTATCCCAGAATAACAGGGCAGAAATTTGTTTCCATAGATGAATTGCATAATTCCATGATAATGACACCACTAACTAAAAAGAAAACTCTCATGTGCATGCATTATGCTTCTGTATCAACAAATTATTTTGTTTGGCTCAAAGCTTCCAAATGCGGGCCATCTTTTAATGGATTAACATTGATAGTCACATGGTTTATTCACAGGCTCCCTCTAGTGTTCATTACTGAAGCTCACAAAACAGTTGGATGAGAGGGTATTTCAAAAACATTAGCAAATGTTAAGTGCTATGCTTTTTGTTTGTGCAGAAATAAAATCGAGCATTTACAAATTGTTGAAGAAATTTCAGTCATAGAAGGGAGACCTCTGAAGAAAAACTAAGAGGTTAGGAGAAACAACAGTACACTGGTTACAACCAATAGAAGACAATTTAAACTGGAGATTGATGGAAATAATTTTATTTTTATTTACAAGAGACAAACAGGATAGACAACTGTCCAAAGTGGAAGTTAAAGTAATATATACAGAGCACACCGTTTCAGATGCTGTACACATAAAAGCCTGTGTAATTAAAAGATAAAAAACAAAAGTGGCAGAATGCTGAACAGTGAATCATCGGTTCTCCTTATCCAAACACACCGCCAGCACTCTGTGGTCCACCTGTCCGAGCCTCTGCTTATCTGGGGTGGACACCTTCAGCTTCATCTAGAAAAAGGAGAACAAATTACCTCATCAGTTCATTAATATTCACCTTTTGGACAACCACATTAATCAGCACTGTGTACTAAAGAAGATCTGTACAGGTTCAAATGAGTAATTGAAGCTATGTATCACTGGCAGGGTATGAAAGGTTATCTGCATTACCTGTGGATGTTGATCCCTGGGTGAGTTGGTCTTTTTAAGGGTCTGAAGTGGGGAACGGCCTTCGATACCTTCAAAAATAAAAAAAGAAAAGGAATGTCAAACAACGACGTCTTACAGGTTATCAGGAGCAACAAATTTTCTACACACCGTTCTGCTTCAGTTTTCCAGACTGCCTCTTGTTTTCATTGGTTGCATTTTTCATGGCAACACGGACAGCAAGAGGTGAAGAGACACTTTTTCCACCCTGTGCTCCTCTAGATCTCAGCCCAGGGGCTCCGAAACCTTTTCCCAACCACTGCGGCTTGAACACAGCCTGACTTGGGCTCTTTGAGTCAAAGGTGGGGCAGCGGATGCCGGTACAGAGCTGTGGCTGTTCTGGGTTGGTAACAGTTGGTGGTTCTGACGAAGTTGATTCTTTAAGAATTTCTTTTGTCTCCACTGAAGATGGTGGTTGCTCTGCTTGTTGCTCTGACAGTACAGGGGCTGGGGAATCTTGTGCACCAGTGGGAAGGGAAGGCTCAACAGGAGAATCAACAGCAATAGTAGGGAGAGCATATGAATGATCCACGCCATCCCTGAATGGCTCAACTTCCTCACTTTGCACCGGAGGTGAGGCCCCATCGCGGTGCACCTCAGCAAAGATCTGGGATGAGGTTGCTCCCTCATGGCATGTTATCAGGCTCATGCTCAATCTCTTGTTAAGAGGAGACTCTCTTGCTTCTTCAGCCTCCTCCAGGCTAAAGTCTGCCTCAGTTTCAACCTCTACCTCCACCTGTGGATCATCAAGATGCACAAAGGGGCTGGACACATCAGTACTTTGGAGAGTGGGCCTTTCAGGGGTGGCGAGAAGATTAGCATGTTCAGCCAGGGAGCTGAAGATGAAAGAGGGCTTTAGGGTCAAGAGAGGCTCAGTGGAAGCAAGCTCTTCACTCTCAACCTCCTCCTCCTCCACAGAGTCACTGAAGCATTTCTGAGGGGCCTCAGGAGCTATACCTTCAGTCTCATTATGGAAAAGCATGCCCAGACGGCGAGCAAAGGATCCAACTGTCACTGTAGGGACACAAGAAACAATGTCATGTCACCAGTAGGTTCGAAAGGTGAGAAACGCAAAGCTGGAAATGGTTCTTTATCAGTAAGCGAGTAAAATGTGTTTCTATAGCACTTTTCACAGATAGCAGTCACAAAGTGCTTTGCACAGACATGAAACAATAAAGAAATCACCACTTGACCACAATAGTAATATCAACAATGGAACAGCAACATATTAAAGCATACATAATAAAAATTACATTTCACACAGCTTAAACGGTTTATTGTTCATGAAGAGAATGATGATTAACCCAAAGCAGGTGAGCCTTTGACTGACCTTTTAAGTCACTCACAGATTTTTGCAGAGTGCAAAGACAGAGGCAGCTCATTCCAGAGTTTCTGGGCTATGGGGAGATACTATAGTACAGGGGTTTTCAAAGTGTGGGCGAGTGAGCCTCCCCTAGGCGAAGATCATTTATTCCGCGGACCCCAACCCCGTAAAAAATAGGATTTAAAAATTTAAAACTATACTTTCAAACATTTGTCTCATCAGTTAACATTTTTATTTTTAACATTTTAATATTGTTGATACTTTGGTTTGCATATTTCTTTAAACGTCCATCTTATCCTGACAATCAGTTATTTGGTTTCAGTAATTAATTATTGCCAATTCCACCTGATTTGTATGCTCTGCACTCTAATTTAGTAGGAACCATGAGTTTACATAAGAGCAGATCATCACCTTCAGCCCTGCAGAGGCTGTTTTAGTGTTTAAGGTGCTAAATGTCTCACTTACCTTCAGTGACCAAAATTCCTTTTATTTCCTATCAAAAAATTCCCCTGACTTAGTGCTTTGACTCAGTATGACCCCAGGGTCTACACAGCCTTATGCTGTCTTTAGCACACACATCTTTGCAAGTTAAACAGCATCAATGTTGAGCATCATCAGGACCACTTCAAGAAATCCTAACTTTAATAGTTGACTCTAGTGTAGTCTCTGTAACTTTCAATTCGTCCATTCTGCCCCCCACACAACAAAGTTAGCAAAGCAATTACTTTTTGTTATGGTGTATGGGTTCGTGCCTCCCCTGAAGTCCTGTGGCGCCCCCCAAGGGAGGCCCACCTCACAGTTTAAAAACCACTGCTCTAGTGTGTTTCATTTAAAGGGGAGCGATGTCCACTAAATAAGTAAGTAAACTGTATTTATAGAGAATGTTAAAACAGCTTTCAGCTTACCAAAGTGCCTCCCACTTAAAGCATGATAAGAAACAAGCAAACATTACAGAATTCACAGAGAGGAAGACGTAGCTCAGAATGGAGAAGTTTTTAAGCAGTATCAAAAGCCAAAGAAAACAGGTGGATTTTGAGCTGGGTCTTGAATGAATGTAGAGTGTTTGCACCTCTAACTTGAGGAGGCAGATTGTTCCACAGACAAGGGGTGGTAGGGGTGACTGATTTTTGACAAGCAATCTGGAGCTTGACCATACAGAGATCTGTAAGGGACTGTGAGGATTTAAGTCTTGATTCTGAATGTACTGGGGAGCCAGTGAAGGGAAGTAAAGGGGTGAAGTGAGAAAATTAGTTTGACCTGTTTGACATGTTGAGGGAGGTGAAGAGTGAATAATTGATATGTGATGTTATGAAAGCATGCCAGAGCATTTCAAGTTCAACTGGGAAATGAAAGATCTAAGTTTATTAATATTTCCAAGCCACAAAAAACAAATGATTTTGTTAGCCATTTGATATGGTTGTCAAATGTAAAAGATTGATCAAAAATAACACCTAGGCTATGAAGACCTGGGCGAACAGTATTAAAGAGGCATCCCAAGTTCTGCCGGATTATGGGAACACACTTCCAACTAACTAAACTAAACTCCAACAAATAAAACTTCAGTTTTGTCAGCATTGAGTTGTAAATAGTTGTCAGCTATCCAGAGATTTATAACATTTACACACTAAAAGAGGATGGACAGCTTATAGGCTTCACTAGGCTTGAATGAGAATAGGAGCTGTATATCATCTGCATAAAGATATGTTTTAGCTCTGTATAGTTTTTCCAAGGGGCAGCAAACAAAGGTAGAAGCAAGGTACCCAGGACAGAGCTCTTTGGTACCCCATATGACAGTGGAGAGGGCTCAGAGACACAGTCACATGGAGTTACTGTAAATGTTCTGTCAGCCAGATAGGAAAAGAGCCGCTCTGATGCTTAGCCTGAAATGCCAAGCCAATCATAAGCCTTTTTAATGTTATACAATGATCAACAGTAGCAAAGGCGGGGCTAATGTCAAGGAGAACTAGCATTGATCAATCCCCTGCCTAGCAGTACTGCCCCTCATCACTGATTGGTCCTGTCACTTTCTAACCGGGCCCAAATGGTTCAGACAGGAGCTTTGCGAGATGGATTCACCAGTGAGAAACAAGGAAAAGGGCATATCCATCTGCTTTGCAAGGTTAGTTGTCCCCAGGACTTAAGATAAAAAAGGAAGTTTGGATATTGGCCAATAATTCATGGGTAGAGATGGCTCTAAACTGGGTTTCTTTAAAATGGATTAGATTGTGGCATTTTTGAAGTATGATGGGACAAGTCCTGTGAATAGTTAGGCATTTACAATGGCTATCACAGCAGGAGTGTTAACATGCAATACTTTTTAAAAACAGATAAGCTGGTATGAAATCTAAATAGTTACCTCTCATGACATCTCTCACAGGGGTCCGCGAAATGCCAACAGAAGGTGAACGGGGATCCGTGAATGAAAGCGGACATTCATTTTTAACTTCAGCAACAGCTTTAGGCACAGGGCCAAAAACCTGAGAAAGATACAAGGCATGGTTAGAATATATTTGCTGTTGGGGTTTGGCTTTTTAGTTTCAGTTTTCTTTTAATGTTACAAAAAAAATTATTATTTTAAGGTTTTCCTTTCACCCCACCATGTGTAGCTTTTTAAGGGAAGTGACCAACCTGAATGGGTGTACGATCAATTCCTGTTGAAGGGGAGCGTGGGTCCAGATGTAAAATCTTGTTTTTGAGGGGTGGTTCTGGTTTCACTGATGCAGATGCAGCAATCTTGCTCTCGCTGGATCCCATGATGCTTACTAAAGGTTAACTGCATCAAAGGAACAGAATAACACAATTAACTACGTTTTCAAACTAAAAACCTAATAATTAAAGCAGCAATATAAACAAACAGTATCTAAGTTTATAATCACAAAATTTGGGTTACAAGTATTTTTTCTTTTCTTTAAACATTACACAGCTAATAACTCATTTCACTGCAATAAAGTTGTTTCCACATGTCACCACTGAGCAATGTACAATTACATAGCTTTATAAAGCTGCAATAACCATTGCCTACCACTTTGGATTAAAATGTAAAGCATTGTAACACTTTAAAACAACTAAAGTAGCTCATATTTGCATGCCTTACTTTTACTTCTTGTACTTTAATTCTATTCTCTTTCAGTTTCGTAAAATATTCCTACATAAAATGACTTCAAACTTCTTTTTCGGTTTTATGTTTTCATTTAAATGTTTTAATTATTTGTTAACGTGCGTTTAAACTCCTTCAATCGTTTATGAGACTGCTAAAAAAAAAAAAAGTAGTACGTGGTTAGCAAGTTAACAACAGGCTAGCTCAACTAATGTCAGTTAGCATCTTTCATCTCTTCATTCATAAATAAAATCACATTTTACAGTTGTGATTCTAACCGTTGACCGTAAAGCGTATAAATGAGCGCAGACTACTTAAACTAACAACGACTATTCTGTCATTTATGAATATAGTCACTAGCTTACCTTACAAAAGACGAAGACACACGAACAGGCGTGCTGCTACTTCTCTTTTCACTTATTCCACAGTTGTGATAAACACGGGAAACACACGACTTTTAAAACATTTAAATGGCGCCGTCGCGTACGTGTTATTTTTGAATGAACCAATCAGCTTGCGCGTCCTTTCAGTTTCCGCTCGGCTGATTGGCTGAAGAGCGACGTTCTAAGACAAAGGGGTGTTGTCCTGCTGATAACACATTTGAAACGTAACATGAAATACGTGCCTTGTCATGTTAGGATTACGTTTGGGTTTAAATATAAGGAAAGGTTAACGTTATCTCCCTGAAACACGCCACTCCCAAAACTAACGGAGAGAAGTGAAAAATACTTCAAAGGGCAGCATCTTGAGGAAATGCGAACCAAGAATGCACGATTAGAGAAATATTGGGTTTAACCTAATGAGACTGAGTTTTTGTTTGGAATGCTTTTTCAGTTTCCTCCACTTATTTGGGATAATTGGGACCTGATACGTTTGAAAGATCAGCATTTCTTTGAACAGTTAGAACAAATCTCCTGAAGGTCCTGTCTCTGGAGAAAAATACTGCGCTGCACACAGGCGAGCAGCTGTGTTGGCTGTGTGTTGACCTGTGGGTCAGTTGTTTCAGGGTAGAAATGGTGTCAGTCACTGAGAGAGGTGTAGCGTGGACTCTTCTTATTTTTAAGATGGATCATAAGAACTTGATCAGGCCAAACATGAACAAAATTCCCATTTAAAGTTCTGAAATAATTGGAAATGTTCTTTTTTTTTTTTTTTTTTTTTTGGTGTGAAAACTCCTAAACATACTTTTAAACTTCCCCAAAGTTCATGCAAATGTTTCACTGAAATTTCATCGTAAAGCATAAACAATTCAACCTCAATGTCTGACAAATTCCTTGGATATTCCTCCAAATTAAAAAAAAAATCAAAGTATCCCCCAAACATGTTTAATCAAATTCCCAAAGAATGGCTAATACATTACCCAAAATTTCAATTACCCCCCAAAGCCCATACAAAATTTCTGAAATGTAAATGAAAATTCAAGAATTCTCGAAAATTTGAAGGCCACCCCTGCCCCATTCCTTATCAAATTCCTAAAAATTTACGAGACACTTTCTCAGATTTCCATAAAAATACCCAGAAATGTTAAATCCTATTCCCCTTGAAAATTTCAGTCTCCCAAACTTCCAAATAAATTTTCCTCATTCTCCTGAAAAATACTGAAATTTCAATTCAAACTGCCCCCCCAAAAAACGTCCAATGAAATCAACCAAAATTATATAAATTTCCATGAAAATACCTTAAATTCTGAAAGCAAATTCTCCAAAATATCAAAAAAAAATCACCAATAAAATTTCAATGACAATTCCTGGAAATTTTCCTGGCAAATTATCAATCATCTCAAAAATTCTAATAGCAGATGCCAGAATGTGTTACTGTGTTGTAGGAATACCAGCATGTAATGCCCTCATAGGTACAATCAGGGTCTTAGGAGGTTAATTTAGCGACAGTAGCTTGTCAATTATAAACAGCAATGCTTTGAATTTTCAATGTGACATGCTTTATAAGTAACTGAAAACTATTGTGAGTTAATGCATATTTTAGCCACATTAAGCTTTGTCTTTTAAACATATTAACTAAATCTAATTTGTTTAGGCAGGTATTTTATCTGTATTAGAAAGAGGCAAAGCTATTAATTATAGTCATTTTTATTTTTACTCCAAGTGCATCTTTTGAAACTTCATTTCACCTACTGCATTTGTGTTTCTTTTCAAATCCTTAAATTAAAATTGCTCAATATAAGTAATTTAAAAAAAGCACAAAACAGATGTTTGGAATCAAAGCTTTATTGCTGAATGTTATATTAAACATTGCAGTCAGGATTTAACTAGCCTGAAAACAATAATAGTGCAACAATTATGTTACAATACACAATATGGCATATAGCATTATTTTACAATTAAGCAATCGTTTTACAAGGGCAATATGAAAAGGAGCAGGAGAGGGGGGAGCCCAGAGAAACCATTCTCAATGATATTACAATTATGTGATTTTCCAATTAATATCACCCATCCAAACAAAAAAAAAAAAAGCACATTCACACATATAAAGACCGTACACTAATAACATAATAGTAACAGTCCCGCTGGTTGTCATTTCATTATTTTGTTGATAAATGATTGCTACAAAATTAAATAAAGTATATAAAAAAAGAAAAAACAAGCCGCTGTAGCAAGTATGATTAGCATTTGTACTCTGGACCTGAATGATCCTTCTCGGGGCACTTTTGATACAAAGCAGTACTCTTTTCATGTCAAAGCAATATTGTACCTTGTGTCTACACAACTGTAGTGAATTTACAGTACAGTTCAACATACAACCTGCTGCTGATCAGAGGTTGTGAGGGCATTGAATGACATAGTAATCATAACTATCCACTGAATAAAGAGTGGATTCAATCATGCTCCATCATTTACCTTCTTTATTAAGAATGCATATAAAATCAAAGTGACATTTCATAAACTCAGTTTTACAGATCAACAGAGCTGTAGGAAAGGCGAGGACGGTCAAACATGTGGAACACAGTAACATGACTGTATTACTGTCAGTTGCATCTCCCAGGTAGAAACTAATACTGCAATAGTGTACTGAAGTCTTTAGAGGGAAAATAACCACAAGATGACATCTCAAGGTTGGTTGATTATTCACAGTGTCTTCTTCCTCCATTTCTCTGCATAACTCTGATTTCTCTCCTCTTCATTCAGTTTCCCAAACATTTTCCTCCCCGGGAAATGCACTCACATATGATTAGCTCCCCCCTGGCTGGTTCTCATTCAGCCGCACCATCCACCTCTCTCTGGCAAAAGTGAGCCAACAACGTGTCCAAGTCCCGGCGGTCAGCAGCAGCATACAGAGAGCTCTCTCCCATCATGCTGAGAGCCATGCGCAGAGTGGACCAGATGTTGTCAGACATCATGGTGGCTGCTGCGCCTCCTGGCCCCCTTGCAACTCTCGCACCATCGCTGGCCGCCTGACGCTGTAGAGACAGAGCCTCAAGAAAGTGCTCCACCGCCTCTCTAGAAGATGAGGAAGAGACACGGACAAAAAAGGATGAACAATAGCTCACTTTAGCCACAGAGTCTGGATCTGAATAATTAATACAACTTGAACTAAATGCTTTGACCAGAGTAAAATGCAAACATGAATAATAATGTATATTAGCAAGATTCAAACAATAATATCAAATTTACGCTTCCTGACAGATCCTTTGGCATTTCAATGGGGTTGACAAAACAGAAGAAAAACAGTTTTTGTTTTAATGAGATACATGCAAAAAAGGCAAAAACAGAAGCCTCCAGCACTGACATAAAGTATAATAGTGTAATTATTATAACAGTGGTTCATGCTAGAGCAGGGTCTTATACATATAAACCAAAAAATGGCAACAAAGATCTTTAAAACACTGCTGTTGCCATCTAGTGGAGCTAAAAGCAACTGCGTTGCACCAGGCTGATCCTGATACTGCATACAAGTAAAAAGCACATGATAAATCCTTAAAGAACAAAAAGAAAGCAATAAACCTTCTTAGCATTTAAGACAGGGACTTACCATAGCTGTAGTTAGGCTGGATTTACTAACCCTCAAAGCATTGTTATATTTCCTTCATGTCAGTATAAACCTTAAGCAAAATAGTGTCATGCCTTTATTTGATACTTTTGTGGAGGTCAAAAAGGTTAGAAATGGTCCATGGAAACAGTCACTCATTTAACATTAAGAAGGTACTAGACTGTAATGGTAAATTTATCTGCACCCAAAATTATTCCTTTAAAAACAAAAAAATGACAGAATTAAAGTCATAAAATTATCCCAATTTTCAAAAGTTAATCCACAAGCCAAAGGAGTTGTCAGACAATGTGTTATCAGGGACTAACAATCTGTTTTTGGTGTTTGGATACCAAATGACTGCACTTTAGCATGTCGGTCCACACTATGCATTTACACTGTCTTTAGTGACGACCTGATATCAGGACATCTGCCTGACTCTTACTAAGAAAACAGCCCATACATTACATCTATAGCTCTCTTACTGCCACTTGATATCCCAG
Source organism: Cheilinus undulatus (assembly GCF_018320785.1). Lineage (NCBI taxonomy): Eukaryota > Metazoa > Chordata > Actinopteri > Labriformes > Labridae > Cheilinus > Cheilinus undulatus. The sequence continues at coordinate 32,935,962 of NC_054872.1, read as the reverse complement.
CATGTTGTGTGCTGTGAGGCCACATGCAATACAAATTAATTGGGGGCAAGAAGTTACGAGGTTAGTGTTGCATCTTTAACAGCTTCTCTCCCTAATTTTGTCATAAGCATGCCTTTAAAAGGCACACTGGTTTACTATTTAGCAAATAAATCCTGTGGGGCACTAGTTAGATTGAAATGAAAACTCAATTCAAGATGACGAGTAACAAGAAACTCATGTATTGTCATTCATGGATAAGCCTGTTTTGAGTGCTGGAAATTTTCATGATCTTAAAGAGCCAGCTCCTGTTCGAGAGACTGTTTCCTTTTTAACTATTTTTTCATTTTAAAGATGTATAAAAGGTAAAATGGTACCAGCCTTTGTGCAATGGTACCAATAACTACAATTCCAATCACACAGAGAAAGGCTTGATAGACATACGTAAAATAATGACTTTTGTTTACTGGAAAAATACAACAGATCATGCCAGTTAACTGGTTTTTAAAGTGTGCCAGTACTTAAATAAATCTTCTCCCTAGCCGTTGTTCTCTTGCAACCTGAAAAAGATTGTCCTTGAGATTTTCCTCTATTTTGCTGCATTCATTTTACCCTCTACCTTTACAAGCCTTCCAGGACCAGCTACTGAGATGCATCCCCACAGCATGATGTTGCGGCCGCTGTGCTTCATAGTGAGGATTGTGTGTTTATGGTTTATGTTTGGTGTCCACAAAACATAGCATCTAAGGGACAGAACTTTTTCCAGACCGCCTCTTTGTGTTATCAGATATAAAAACTGTTTTCAGTTCGTATTGAGGTACACACAAAGTATCAGGGATTACCACTTGGTATCTGAATGCTCAAACTGGATATGAATCTCTTTTAATACATTTTTTACTAAATGAAAGATTCCTCTCTTACCTGTGTGCTCCCAGGTTCACACAGCTAATTCCCAAATTGTAGCGGCTTCGGACAAAACCTGGCTGCAGTTCCAGCGCTCTCCTGTAGGCGGCCACAGCTTCTTCTGAGCGGCTGCCATTAGCAAGTGTGGCACCTAATTTATTCCAGAGCAGATAGTCCTAATACAGATAGGAGAGAGAAAAAAGGAGAAATTACAAAAAGAGCATGTAAACGGCAAAGTCTGATCGCTGGTTTCTTCTCTAACCTGTGGTGTGACAGAGAGCGCAGCACTGAAACAGTCCACTGCCTTGTCATACTCCCCACTGAGGTTAAAGAGAACCCCAAGACCACACTGCAGCTGGGGGTCCACCTGGGCAGGGTCCGAGTTGGCTGCTTGCAGGAACAGGGACTGAACATCAGTAAACAATGATCTGTGAGGAACAGAAAGACAAAAATAAATTAAACAAATTAGAGTTATCAAAAAGTTGAGAGACAAAGACCCACATTTCCAACTAGTGATCTGGTTTAGTTCGGCACATTTTAGTTCAGTAAACTCTGATGTTGCTTGCGTTTCCCCACCCGTACCCTTGCTTGGTCAGTGGAGGTGTAAGCCTGCAGTGAATCTCGCTCTGCCGTTTAGGGTCAAATAGGTAGGCTTGGTATCACAACAGAAGGAGCTAGAAAGTAGGATGGTACGGCTCAGTTGTTTTTATACTTTTGCCAACTTTTGACAGTGCACACATTACTACACTAAATTGAACTGCAAAACTGGACTACTTGGTGGAAATGCACCATAAGATCTGGGTTTACCATACCAAACTCTAACGAACCAAACCAGAGCTCCTGGTGGAAACACATCATAACAGATTAACAATACTGGATATGTGAATCTGATTCCAACAAGTATGTTAAACTCACTCTGGCAGCAGTGACCCGAACCTATCCCTCTCCTTGTCCTTCTCTGTGGCACCTTCCTTTTGGCGTTCCCGCTCATTCTGCTCCCAAACAGAGCGATATTTTGGGTTGTGCTTCAGCCAATCACGGAGAGTCTCACAGGCCTGCCTGTGCAGTGATTCGTTAGTGAAACTGACAGCCAACGCCATCAGAGCTGTCAGGTTGTCATTCTTCAGCTCTATACATCTGATGAGAGAAGACAGGCAAGGGGAAAAAAAAAAAAAGTCAGCAAGCTTGTCATTTAACAAGGACATGCTTACAGCTGAGAATACAAATAAGTGACTTCTTGATTAATACTTGATTTACAGATTTTACATTAACGATTAGATAGAAGATTTTAAACTGAGCCCTTCAGAAGAGGGGCAAATAAATAGTGTAGCAGGGGAATGCAAAAACATCTGAGCAGCAGTATTGTGTAAACTGAATAAAGACTGATTAAAAGTACCATGATTATCATAAAAACTATCAGAATACTCAGGGTTATAGAACACTGATATTTTTCCCCTACTTGTTTTGAACTCGAAGTCATATTTTATTAAGTATTTTGTTCTGATTTCTCACCTGCGGAGGGCGCTGATAGCAGCAAATTCTTGCTCGTTCTCTGCCTGACAGGTTCCAAGATATTGCCAAGCCTGCAGTTCAATGAGAAGATATTACAAACTTCACTGCTTACGGGAAATTTTTAAAAAATGCAGAGGAAACCACATGCGAGTCTCACCAGCTGGTTGTCTGGTTCTCTTTGTACAGCACTCTCAAAGAAGCGTACAGCGCCCGGGATGTCCCCTGCCTCCATCCTCTTCACCCCTTCAGACAGAGGGTCAGGGTGGGACATGTAAGGGTTGTCCTCTTCAAACTGATAACCCTGTGAGCACACGAAGGCAGAGGATTACTTACAGATGATCATGCAGAATCAGTAACAGAGGCCCAAACATATTGACTCTCATGCACTTTTAGACCACAAGTAAAGTTGCATGTGAAAAACTGCTGAAATCCTCATATATATAAACAGGTCAGGGTTCTCAGCATAAATCTATGCAGAGCAGGTAGACCGTTACCTTGTCATAAGAGCTATTGAGTAGCTGATCGAAGTCAGACAGCCAGGGGTGGCTTTCTGCATCCCTCTTTGCCATCTCCTCCCACTCCTGCTGCAGCTTCTCCCAGAAATCCACATCACTCTGACAAATGGTAGAAACACGTAATTAGGTGAGTCTGCTCACCAAATATCATACTTTGTTTCAGACATATTTTATAAATAAATTAAAGTGTGTTCATTGCGTTTTGTTTATACAATTAAAGATGCTCGATTAACTTCTATAAGACAAGTAGAACTACAACAGGCAAGATTATTAAACCAGAATTTTGGATTACATGTTTTTTGTTCATTTAGGCCTATAAATAAATTCATGGCTGATCTTTGTCAGTGAGTGCCTGACATTCCCAGGGTAAGATTCCACATTGCAGACAATCAAGCAACTCTGTACTAATTTGCATTATCCGGCTTCTACGTGACTCGTGTTCACAGCTCACTCTTGGGACTTTCCACTATGACAAACAAAGCTGTGCTGATTTACTTTCCCATCACCAGTTTGGCCACATTTCAGTGTAGCTACTCTGGCATCAGGCTTAACACATCCCTACAGTGCAGATAGGGGTTGAATTACTCCTGCATGTACTTATCAATACACCCCAAACTGGCCTTGCCTAGTCTGGTGTTTTGCGCATAATCCACAGTTCCTGCATCACTTTTCATTTAAACTTTCAGAGTGCCAGTGTGATTTAACCTCTATTATGCAGCTGGTCCAAACAAATATTTACTGCATAAGCTTTGGCTTTGGCTCACTGATTCTCCTCTCACCTCCACTGCAGCTTTAGCTTCTTGGAAATCCGGCCCCGCTGTGGCAAACTCATCTACCCAGGCTTCAGCCGATTCTTCAGACACCTGAATTACACAAAGAAGTGGTTTACTCGAGTCAACATGTGTTGGTTATTAAAAAAGTTTATATAAGCTGATGATGGTGACATTAAAAAAGGAAAAGTATAGAGGGAAAGCGAATGAAAAGGAGAAATAAATGAAACACAAAAACAACATCAAAAGGTTATTTTCTCCTACTCATTTCTTACATCTTCCCAAATAAATCCCACATTTTCAATCTGAAAAAAAGCACTCAACAGCAGCAAAATAATTACATTCTGAGTGTTATTTTGCTGCTTATGTGTTTGAGAAAGTTGAACACATGTGGCAAACTTAAATTCTACACCTTAAAGAAAACAGACACCTAAAGCTGCAGAGACCACAGAGGGCCTACCTGCCTGATGACCTTGGCCCACTGCTCTGCTTGTTTAGCTTTAACTTTTTCAATCTTCTCATCCCTCTCTGGGGGTTCCAAGGGAAGACTCCCTCCCCCCGTCTCCGTCAGGAACTATGGCAGGAGGCGAGGAGGAGGTGGCAGTGGGGAATGGGGCAATGTTTTGAGGAGGAGGGAGCGGTTGGCGAGGAGGGTTTTTTTTTTTTTTTTTTTTTTTTTGGGAGGGGTGGGCAGAGTAATTTTGAGTATTAGAAGAAGTAGATGGATGGTGGTTGTTAAAGGGGATGGGAAGCCGAGAGTTGAAAGGCGGGTCAAAAATGGGAAGTATACATGTCATAGTTAGAGGGCATAAAAGTACAATGGAGCCATGGTGAAAAGGTAGTCAATATAGACAGGATTTAAGGCTACACACTGATAGTACAGTAAGGAAGCCCATTTCCACCAAAACAATACAACAGAAATACGGGTGCATCTCAGAAAATTAGAATATCATGAAAAAGTTCAATATTTTTTGTCACTCTTTTCTGAAAGTGAAACCCATATATTATATAGACCTGTTACACATAGAGTGAAATATTTCAGGCTTTATTTCTTGAAATGTTGATGATTATGACTTACAGATAAGAAAACCCAAAATTCGGTGTCTCAAAAGAATTAGAATATTACATAGGATTAAAAAAAAGGATATTTTACACAGAAATGTCAGGCCTCTGAAAAGTACGTTGATTTCTATGCACTCAATACTCGGTCGGGCCTCCTTTTGCATGAATTACTGCATCAATGCGGTGTGGCATGGAGGCGATCAGCCTGTGGCACTGCTCAGGTGTAAAGGAACCCCAGGTTGCTTTGATAGCGGCCTTCAGGTCATCTTCCTTCTTCATCTCCACTCTTCCTCCAGACTCTGGGTCCTAGAAGAGCGGAAAGGCACAGAATCCACGTTGCACATCCACATCACAGTCAGTGATGATTTGGGCTGCCATGGCATCTGCTGGTGTTTGTCCGAGTGTTGTCTTCCGAAATCCACAGTCAACGCAGCCATCTACCAGGACATTTTAGAGCACTTCATGCTTCCTTCTGCTGACAAGCTTCATGGAGATGCTGATTTCATTTTCCAACAGGACTTGGCACCTGCTCACACTGCCAAAGGTACCAAAAGCTGGTTCAATGACCATGGTGTTACTGTGCTTGATTGGCCAGCAAACTGGCCTGACCTGAACCCCATAGAGAATCTATGGGGTATTGACAAGAGGAAGATGAGAGACACCAGACCCAACAATGCAGATGACCTGAAGGCCGCTATAAAAGCAACCTGGGATTCCATTACACCTGAGCAGTGCCACAGGCTGATCGCCTCCATGCCACACCGCACTGATGCAGTAATTCATGCAAAAGGAGGCCCAACCGAGTGAGTGCATAAAAATCAACATACTTTTCATAAGCCTGACATTTCTGTTTAAAATATCCTTTTTTTAAATTGATCTTATGTATTATTCTAATTCTTTTGAGACACTGAATTTTGGGTTTTCTTATCTGTAAGTCATAATCATCAACATTTCAAGAAATAAAGGCTTGAAATATTTCACTCTATGTGTAACAAGTTTATACAATATATCGGTTTCACTTTCAGAAAAGAGTGGCAAAAAATATTAAACTTTTTCATGATATTCTAAGATTTTTTGAGATGTACCTGTAAAGGCATGAGGAAATTAGAAAAAAAATATGTTATGTCAAGGTAAAATTTGAGATACTCAGTTGTTTTCTTTTTTAAGACTCAGGGGAGGATAAAGGAGTCTCAGACAGGATTTGACCAAAGGTGAGTGACAATACTTTTCAGAGTTGCACCAAGTTGCACTATGGGTAGAGTTTAGTTATACTGAAAGCTGATTGTAATGGCTGCCTCTGCCGCTGGGATTACCTCAGATGTAGCTTTAGCACTGTGTCAATTTTACTAGAACTCGACCACGTTTCTGTATGAAATAAAGAACAAAAACAACACTAAAAGCTTTTCATGATGTGAAAGAAGTTTTCACTCTTCTGCCAACCTGTTTTAACATTAGTGTGTAGAAGTTGCAGGGGAGAAAGCTAAAAAAAAAAAAAAAGCCAAACTGGTAATGAATAAAGACTTGTTTGGAAGTGGCTGAACTGCCTCCTAATGCTAGGGTGAGTCAAATTATCCAGATCTCTAAAAAGAGAAGGATTTTCAATTGGAGTGACCAAGTCTGAACAGATAAAGATCATGGTTTACTGTGCCAAACTGAACTGAACAACATGGGGTTGCTTAGTTGAAACACACCAAACACAAGCATTTGTCTGCTCAGCCTGTAGAAGGAGGTTTTGAATCCATGTCTGTCCCTGTTTCTCTGTGAGCTTTTGAAACTTCTTGCCTGTACATATAACTACTTTCAGGGATTAAAAAGTAGCTAAAACTGTTTTTTACCCCACAGTTTTTTCAGTTGGCAGAGCCATAAACCATCCAAACTCCGGCATTTTGATAGTGCTTCTCTATACAGAAACCCCTCCTGCCCCACAACTAGAGTACTTCACTGTGACATGACGTCATCTTCAAACAATCAATACAATAAAAATTATTAGGAAACAAAAAGGTGAGAGTAAAACTGAAGCTATAATTAAATATGAACGGATATATTAAAATATTATCAAATAAATTCAACTTTTTTTCCAATTTTTTCCAACTTTTTTCCAGTTTCCTCAACTGTTTGAATTTTTCCAAATGTTATTTTGATAAACCTTCGTGTTTTTGGTGAAAATAGGCCTCCAAAGAATTGACTTTTGGGATAAGTTAGTTAAATGTAAATTCTTGCATCAGCCCCTTTCTGCTTTCATTAAAGTTGAAGAAAGCATTTGGTGTATTACCCCAGTTAAATCATAAAGCACTGAAAAACTGAGTAAGGATGGGAATTACCACTGCTTGACAGTTAAGTACACATGTAAGATTAAATATAAAAGAAAGAAGCAGATACTTTAAAGAATCTTCTCTCTGCTGAATAAATCCCCTCAGTAAAGCTATGCAGCCTCAAGCTTCATATTACAGAGAGAGGGAGGCTGCTTTGGTTACGCTTTTGGAAAATATTACTCCTCATCAGATGCTGGGCTGATGAGACACACATTACTGTGAAAAACTTAAAACACTATGCCCCCCAGTGTAATCCTGGTTTTGAACCATGCCCCCCCCTCTTCAGTGGGCAGAGACTCGTACCTGGTTGAGGTTGGAGGCCCAGTTCTGAGCCTCCTGGGCCTGAGCTTTATCTGTGAGCTGTTTGTCTGTTCTGCTCTCCACTGTCACACTGCCCTCGCCAATCTGCCTAATGAATCGAAGGAACTACACAACAAAAAAAACAAATAACAGCATAAAAGCATTTACCATTATCACTGCCAGTTGGTCATACTTTTATATTTTTATTCTATGGTCATATTTTCATTTTAAGATTCTTTCCACACCCACAGCTTTCTTTAAACGCAAAGATGCACCTTTAAAAGCCAGAATAAAGCAAAGGACTACTTTACAAAAATGTTAAAGAAAAACAGAAACAGAAAGATATGATGATAGATATGTCAAAAGAAATGACACATGGTTTCAGCTGCCATCAGGTACACATGAAGTTGTTGCTCACCTCTGTGTTTTGTAACTTGGGGTCATCAACCTTTGAGACAAGTTCATTGGCTGTCTGCCTCAACTCCTCTCCTGGTTGATACTCCTTTGTCCTGTTGGATTAAAGACCAAGAATTAGTGACACAACATTTTAAGATTTATTGGTCATAATTATCATGTGTATGCTGGGCTTTCACTCTTTGTGTTTGAGGACTGTATGTTATGTTAGGGGACATCTGGTAGCCTATTATTCTATATAACCGGATTTTACTCTCTGGTCAGGTCCTTTTTACCATGTAACAGATATTTTCTTTGCTGACCTCATCATTGGACCAGGCTAGAAAAGACTGTTACAGGTAATAACATATCCTCTCAACAACAGTATAGTCAAGGTTCATGAATGCAATAAAAGCATTCTTCTTCTGTGCTCCTTTACCCTCCATGAGTGGCCCCCGTTGTACATTTATTGCCTTGTTACTTAAGTAACCACATTTATCGGCATATTTTCACTGCCTAAGTGATATGATTTTTCATAACTTCATTATAAAGACTGATTTGCTTGTAGAAAGTCAAACATCACAGGATTTCAAAAAATGTAAGGGCAGTTTATAAAATCTGCCCTACAAACACACATGGTTTTCTTCCCGATGAATCTATGCTAAAAAAACAAATAATAACTATGTTTCTATCTTTTATCTCTAGTTGTCATTTATGGCCACACTATTGCAGTCCTTCTCTTTGAGTCTGTTTCACAACTGTTTAGCCACAAACACAGTCTTGTCTCAAGGAACCCAGCCCATAGACTTGACCCCAAAGTCTAGTTCATTGGATCAGAATGAAGACAAGAATTCCTGACACAGGCCCCATGCCCAAGTCTGCTTGAAAAAGTGGTCTCGGGCGTGACTGACGTGCACTTCCATGGAAGATGTCAACACAGCCATGCACAAGTACAGGATACTAACAGTTGCAAAAGCAATTCTAAACATCTTAAGTCTTGAAGAGCCGTTGGATTGGTAAGATTGCGTGTCTATCATCAGGTGATCCCTCTTGCAAAGAGTCAAGCTGAAACACTTGAACAGACCAATCAATGTCAACGTTGAAGAGAACAAGGTATGGTTTAGTTGAACTGCAAGCTGGTGACCAATTTGCAAGTGGTGAAGAGATTAACATTTCTATCTTAAAAAGAACAACTCTGAAAGCTTTTCTTGTTGAAAGTATGTTTATGTTCTCCTCCTGACTGGCTTCAGCATGAGTTTGATTCACCAACTGGCTCCACTGATGGTGAAAAACGATAACAGTCGCCCGTCAAACTTGTGTTATGTACTCTATTCCTGGGTCATTCCCATACATCTCCAGTTGTTCCCATACACTGTATGCTTTATTGATTGGCCTGTAATGAATGTGAGGTTCAGTCCTCACCAAACACCATGCGCCCATGTGAAATATGTCCCATTATTACATGTGGCCTGGGTTACTGCATGTCTCCTATCTTCCCTTGCTCTCTAGCGTCCCTCCTCCCTCTGCCTGTAAGCACCACCATCTAATGAAGTTTTTATAAAAAGGGCTCAGAAAAAGTAAAATTCAAAAACGGACCAGAGGAAAAAACTTAACTGGGTTTTGAAAAACTTTCAAACAGATTCAGAACCTCAACGTCCCCCGTCTCCTGTTCCTACCATTCATTCTCCTTGTCTCCCAAATCTCCCAGCCACAGCTTCTCCTCTGACTGCTCCAGATACTCCTCTGCCCAGCGTCCAGGATCTGCAGCAGAGAAAAACAAGGGCACAGCTGGTGGGCGCATAGCGCAAAGTCTTTCATCAAAGAGAATTTTCTTGGGTGTAAAAAAAAAAAAAAAAAAAAAAAAAATGATGATACACAGCTGATGACTCCAGACAGATTAAGTACATACTCACTGAAGTCTGAATTACAGGAGTCAAACAACAAGAAAGAGAAAATATGAAGACTTTACACTTACCTGCAGCCTCAGCGATAAATTCTCTTGTCCAATCAGCATCTGCCGCATCACCGAGGGCAGTGAGACCCGGAGCAGAGGCAGAGTCTGAACCTGAGAGGAACTCAGCTGCCCAGTCACCGGAGAGAGCCAATGCTGCCACATCTGGGGCTGTGACATGGAAACATGTGGGGCTTTAAATGTTGTAAATATACCCTAGAGACCATGCAGATAAAACCTAGACCCACTGAATAAAATACAAGACAAAAAGAGTAACACTGATGTACCTCTCTGAGGAGCTTGTCTGTAGGTCTGCTGGTCGATCTGCTGCATTTCCTCCAGCAGCTGACCCATGTCAAAGGTGTGTGGGGGTCGTGGGGGGGCCTGAAGGAACTCATTTACAAGCTGAAGCAAAAATAAAACATCTTACTGCAGCTATCAAGGTCTGTCTACTTTTAAGAGACAATTTGAGAAGGTGTAGCACAGTTTGGGGGACTTATGCTACTTATTGTCAAACAAAAAGGCAAAAATTTTGCTCAAGCAAAAGGACTTACCTCTTCTTCAGTTGCAATTTCTATCGCAGCAGGGGGAATCTGAGGGGAAAGAGGGTATGTATAAGGTACGAGCAGTTTCACTTGAAAGTCTAAAATACTGTTTGTACTCTGTGGGAAACTGTTCGGCTATTTCAGCCACTAATGGATATCCACAAGGTGCTCACTGTAGGTGTTGAGCGGTGCCGCCATGCCCCCCCTTCCTTTGTCATGTGACCGGTCAGCTTCATGAGGGGATTGGCTCCACCACATTCTGCTTCCACCAGCTCCCGCATCGCCATGGCAACACAATGATGAGGCAAACCCAATCAGAACACCTGTGAACTGAGGAGCAAATGGAGAGATATATCACTGCACTTTTACTTTAGACAGATGCACAAAAATCTGTCTTCAAGAAACAAATCAGATTAGTCAAAGTTAAAAATTAAAATGATGAATTGCACAAGTTTAACTTGCAAACAAAGGTGACAGCTGATCAGGGTGACTTCTAAAATTATGTAAAACAAAACAAAGCATTTCTCCCCAAGGCCACCTATAAGGGGAAAGGGGAGAGCTTTCTGGGGCCCAGCAAAACATGGGTCCCATGGAGTAAGCAACACTCTTGTCCATTGTAAAGTTAAGCTGTAAAATCCGTACTAAATTTTTTACATGAAAAATAACCATTTCTATCAAAGCAACAAATATCTTTTTTATTTATTTCTTAAAAATGTAAACCCCTAAAAAACTGAATTAAACTGGGTTATAATGGCTAAAATGGGTTAAAATAGCAACAACTGCCAGGATAGGTGGTGAAATGGGATTTTAATAGTAGCAGAAATTGATTAAAAGAGGCAAAAGTTATATAAATGAGGCAAAAAAATAGGCAGCAAGTGGCAAAGCCAGGCAGAAATGGGTAGAAAAGGTGATGAAATTGGAGCAAAAAGTGGCAGAAATGGGTTTAAAGAGGCAAACATGGGCTAACAGAGAGAAAAAAAGGCAGAAAGTGGCAAAAATTGGTTTGAGTGGCAAAATTGGGCATTACAGTTGTAACAGGAGTCAACCAAGCCAATAATTGCTTGTCAGAAATGGTTTGAAATTAGCAAGAATTGGCACAACCAAAAGTAAAATTCAGTCAAACTTGGCAAAAACGGGCATAAAAAGTGGTGTAAAGTGTTTAATAGTGGCAATAATGGATCAACAGAGGCAACAACACGCAGAAGATAACAGAATTGGTTTAGAAGTGGCAACAACAGGCAGAAAAAAATGTTAGAATGGGTTTAAGAGTGACAAAAATGGCTTTTAAGTGTAAGAAATGAACAGAAATGTGTTTAAGTGGTAAAACTGTGTTATACAAGGTAAAATTTGGTGGGAGAAAAGTGTTGAAAATGGGTTAATTATGACAAAATTAGTGTGAAGTGGCAAAAATAGGCACAAATTGTGCAAAGCTGGGCATTAAAAGTGGTAAAAAAAAAAAGTGGTACAAATAAATCATTCCAAATCAGAACCAAATAATAGTTTGACACACTTCTCAGCTCAATAATCAGGTAGCCGTCAGTCAGGCTCTAGCACCAATGCTACTGATAAAAAACACATGTACTGCTAGTATCAATTAATCAGAATTAGGGAGGGCCCATTCTCTGGGTTTTTCAGGGGCCCTGTCAATTCTGTGGGCAGACCTGTTCCTCACAGAGAAGTTCAATTATCCCAAGAACACCCAACAACGTTTTTTTTTCTTCATAAAAAAATATAACACCAAATATGAAATACTGGGCTAAATTGACAGTTTGAAAAAGCACAAAATAGTATTAAAATCAGTCAGTGTATATCATCCAGCAGTAATGTTTCAACACCTCTTATCTAGACCATTTCCTACTGTCTCTGGTCTCTTTTGGGCTGACAAGCCAAACAAGGTAAAATCTTACGGGTGCCCAAAAACTGCACGGATAGTCTCATGTCACGTAACCCAAATCAAGCTCCATCTGCTGTTTTCTATGTCATTTCCTGGCTTAGGGTAAACTGTTAATAATGCGAATGTGACAGCCCGTTGGGCAGAGAGAAGCACAGCAATGTTTCACTCAGTCAGAAGATTTCAGCTTTAAACGGCACTGAAACCTTCACAGCGGAAAAAAGACAATTAAACATTTAATGCTGGGTGTCCAGTGATAAAATCCTTTTGGTTAGAGTTTCATAAAGCATTATAAATATTCTTAAAATAGACTTACCTCTACAATTTTAAACAGTATTTTATGGAGTAAAGATTTTCACACAAGAAGCAGTAATAAATACATGTTTAACCTCTGCCTAAAAAAGTCATCATTAGATGCTGGTTATTTCCTGAACCCTCAGAATATAGGGTGGATTGATATTGTGAAGATATTTGTTATGGAAAGAATGACTTTTTGTTAAACTCTGAACCAAGTGGGTTTGGCTAAATACGTAAGACCTCTGCAGACAGATTTTTAAATCTAAAAATACAGTATTATATGTTTTTATTGTGCTTTTCCTCCTCTCAAGTCTGTTTTTGACTGATCTTGTATGCACACTTCACTTCCCCCTCATGGTGTACATAGTTCTAAATATTCAAGAATAAAAACGTAGTAAATTCAGCTATTTTCCCATGTATACACTGTGTATGATGCCTGCTGTTCAGACTTTAATAGAAAGAATTTCAAAAAAATAAACATCTGTATCATTTACAAAAATCATCAAATATAATTACTATCATTGAGAAGTGGGAGAGCCGCCCTGTCTCAGTATCCTCAAACCCTCAAAAACATGCAGCACTGAGTCTTGTATTTGTGTCTTCTGATTTGACTGTACCTTTAGCATGTAATTTCCTAAATAAAAAAAAAACTTTTTTCTGTCTTGAAGGGATTTTTGTGCAGTTTGTCAACACACACTTTTGCATTCAAGGAAATAACATGGTGGTTTCAGGCTAAAATAGGGACAAAAACCAATATAATCCCCAGACTTGGTAGCACGTCACCAGCATTACATGTCGTGTTACATCCAATTTGACCCTTTTCACTCTGGTGATGACAGACCTCATCCTACAAAACAGAGCAATAACAAAATAACTTTTCTTTCAATGGTTTAGACTGCAAATAGAAATAGCGACAGTGATTTTAAGTCGTCTGTGGGGGCACCCTGCTGCTCCGCTCACTGACCTACATCCATGCTTAGGGATGAACAGATGACAAACCACTGTACATGCTGGCCTTCTTAACATCTCTAACCCCCCTACAGGGATACGCACTATTAAAATTTCCATTATGAACTGACAGGAATAGAAATTCAATTCCTTGATTAATTCACTCTATTTCAGCATTGGTAACATTCAAACACAGCACAAAATATTATACATTGAGGTGTTTATTATTCTTGAATGTAATCTTTTATATCATTTTAGAAAAAATGAATCAAAATTAATATCTGCTTTAGTACCATGGCAAAAAGTTCTAGGCAACCAAGATTGGCTAATTTTTAGAGAAATTATAAATAAAAGATATCGGCATGATATTGGTATTGGCAGATATGGGCAATTCTACTGATATTTAAAACCATTATTTTGTCAATAAAAACAGCCCTATATCAGCTGTACTTTGTGGCTATATGAACAAATAAGCTTGTGGAGTTTGCCTGAACTACCAGACCTTTTTCTTTTTTCCTCATCATTCCTTAGACTTTCAAGTGTGTTGAATGAACTTTAAAATTATGTGTTTTAAAAAATGCAAGCAAAATCCTGCACAATGGCTAAATTGCACACAAGCCAATGTTGCTTGTTCAGGAGTTTTCCTGCAGTTTTTGATAAACTCATTTCTCTCATAACACACCCGTCTAATGAGATGGAGTGATTTGGTTTCTCTGTACTTGTTGACACTTTCATTAATACTGAGACGTTTAAAAAACACGCTGTATGTAGAAGTGTAGCAGTATATGACATTTTGACGACCTTATTATTACACATAGAAGTCTCCAAGCCACAGGTGGACCTCCCATCACTGTTTTGGCAATGCCTGGGCTGCAGATTCAACATTTTATTCAACTTATTCAAGCAGCTTCTGTGCGATGATGAGGCTTAATGTAAGAGGATTACACAGAGATATTCATACAAACACTATTACAGGTAGGGCACTGTGTCACCTCGCTCACTTCACATACCATAATCCTAAATAGAAACATTACCTGAGGAGAAAGGTTGTTTTTCTGCACATTTTCATAAACTCAGTTTTATTTGTTTAACATATATTAATTATAAAATGTCATAAACATTATACCTACCACACCTGAATGCAGCCCAGTGCTTTAAATGCTAGCAGGCAGGTCTAACTCCTGTCATGTGTCAAATCAGTAACTGATAGCTCTGTTTTGTACATTAGCCAGCTATGGCTTTATGCACAAACAGCTGCATTAGCTCGGTAAACATTTCTCAAAATATTTCTTCTCAGGAGGCCAACGCGCTCATTTAAAGGCGAGTCAAACCCAGCATGTATACTGAGTAAACGACCCCTCTGGCTTGCAACAATAGCGGGTGTAGCTAGCGTTAGCTCACTATGCTAACATGCTAGCTCCAGTAGGGCCAGTGCAGAGATCATTCCTGTAGTATGAGGGGAGACATGGCATGAATAGACGGGGAGCGTGATGTTCATCTTACCGCCGACAGCAGCTGCTGTTAGCCGAAACCGACAGTCGATCCTCTCCGGTGGCTCCTCTGAGATAACAGCCGTATGAGGAAAAAAAAAGAAACCGCCTCGGTGTCAAACCTCCCCGGTAGCTTTCCGAAACCAGCAGCTGCGTGTTTTAGTGCCTGGTTATTTTATTTACCTTCCTCCTCCATGACCCACAAAACGCCTCACCGATCGCTTGGAGTCTCGTAACGTCACGATGGTTTCGTATGCTAGAAGGGATTTACGTCAATAACATGGCAGAGCCGAGGAAGCAAATATAAGAAAGCCTACGGAGAGCGTATCCAGCCTACGTAAAAAGTAAACCTTAACGTACAAAGATAGAGCACAGGAGGCCGAAGTCCAGCAAATAAGTGAAGTTCTTGGTTGTAAAAAACTGCAATCGAAGAAAATGCAGAAGGACTTAAACGTATACTGTGTTCATGTTTGTCGCACATGAGAACGATTAGGATATATATGGCCTACCGAAGATTTGAACTAAAACAATAAAATAAAATAAAATAAAGTCCTTGTCCGGGATGCTTATCACCCTTTTGCAACCTTTATTTTTGATATAAAGGTTACTTTAATCTGGCTATCAAGCATCCGAAGATCTTGTACAAACGCGCATTTTTCAGAATTCAAGAACTGCAAATTTGTGATTTTATTTCATTGAAGAGGTTTTTTGTGCTTCATTATATTTCTATTTTATTTGACTTATTTCAATGCTATAACAAGCATGCATGCTTTCCCTCACAGCAAACAGCAACACCAAAATTAAGTGCTTTTTAATAGAATAGAATAGAATAAAATAGCAGTTGTTGACCCAGCAAACCTCATATATACCATTCTAAAGATTGTAGCCTTTTGCCTTTAATACATTGTAGGGAAGCCCTAAATGGCCATGCTTTCATAGATTTTATTTTAACCAGGGATAACAAATAAATATTTTAATTATCTTGGGATAACAATACTGATTTTCCTATGATATATCAATTCCAGCCATTCTTTTTGGGTATTTAGAAATAAAGTCATTATCATGGAAAAACAGAGTAAAATAAAACTATTAGATGGCTGTCTACTTGGGACTTATATATATTTTATGGACAAAAGTATTTGGCCAAATGACTATTACACCAACAGGGATTTTCATGACATTGTAAATAATACACATATTTTGATATGGCGTTGGCCCACGTTTTGCAGCTATAGCAGCTTCTACTGTACTTGGAAAGCTTTCCACAAGATTTTGAAGTGTTTCTGTGTGAATTTGTACCTGCTCATTCTGTAGAGCATTTATGAAGTCAGACACTGATATTGGATGAAAAGCCCTAGCTCTCATCTCTGTTCTAGTTCATCCCAAAGGTGTCCAGTTAGGGCAGTCAAGTTCTTTTACACTATGCTCATCAAATTATGTCTTTATAGTCCTTGCTTTTTGCACAGAGGCACAGTCAAGTTGGAATAGAAAAGGCCCTTCCCCAAACTGTTGCCACAAAGTTGGAAACAGTATTGTCCAAAATGTCTTGGTATTCTGAAGCATTAAGATTGCCCATCCCTGCCCCTCTGACTGCTAAACAGAGAGAAGCATGATGTGTCACTCCACTGAACACTGCTCCACAGTCCAGTGTCGGTGTCAGCAATGTTGGTGACTTTAACACGCCATGTACCTTAGTTTTGTTGACCTCGCTCTGGATTTTATGTGGTCTTCTGCTTTGTGGCAGAGTTGCTGTTGTTCCTAAATGCTTCAACTTTTTAATATCACTTTCAGTTGACTGTGGAATACCCAGCAAGGAAACTGTCTTATTATAAAGGTGGCATACTATTACAGTGCCATGCTTGAAATCTCTTCAGAATAACCTATTTTGTTTCAGAAATGTTTGCAAATGGAGACTGCATGACCAGGTGCTTGATTTTTGTCTTTACATATGGTACTTTCTCATAAGATATAGTCTATTATAGTCTTTGCTGGTATAGGCTATGACTGTGTTTTTATAGGTCTAATCACAGGAAAATATCAACATCATGTACACTTCAACATAAAAGTGACTATTACAATAATAAATGAATACTCAAGTGAGGACTGTAAAAAGAAATCTGTCATAGACGTCATATAGTGTTTTTATTATGAATTTTGTAATGTTTTCTGACAGTTCTCAATAACAATTAGTCAGCATAATCCATGTCATCATCGTATCAATAATTACAGGTAATATTCCGATAGTAACATAGTAATAATATAAGTTATTAATCAATGCAATGTTTTATTCCTTCTTAACATCACAGTCAAAAACGACAGGCTTTATTTACTGACAGGTTTAGCACTGCACATTGATAGGCTACACAGACAGACAGCAAGAGACACAGAGGGAGAGGTGGAGGGAAAGGCGGGGGGTGGAGTGGGTGGGTTAGGTGAGGAGAAGCACACAGTTGTACATTCATTGAACCAAACAAACTGTATGAAGTGAAAAAAGACAAAAAAAAATGTGATTTCGGAAAAGTGAAAAACCGAGAAATGTGAAATGAGTGAGACATGTCTTAAGTATAACAACAATGGGCCCTCCATTTTTCTGTGAGTCAGATATTGACAAGTTCTTAAATTACAACAATATTACACACAAATTAAGAGACACTCATCAAGCCAGGGATTATCATCCTTATCACTACTACTATTATTATCTTTAATTATATGTATACTGTTTTCTGATGCTGTAAAGGTGATGGAGCGGGGGGAAAGTAAATCATAATCTGCTCCCTCTCAAAGTGTGGCTGCAATAATAATAGTAATAACAATAATATCATAATATTCATCACTGTATGTACAGAAAAATTCATTACAATCAATACAATCAAAACTGCCCAAGCTGAGCGGACATTCTGGAAACAGCAGGGGTAGTAGCATCATGAAGTAAGTGTGTTGTGTGTCTGTGTTTTTTTTGCATGTGACGTCTTGCAGTTATTGTAAGAGCGAGGAGTGCAGTGAGTGAGAGAGTGCAGTGAGAGTCATTTGGAGACATTCCTGTGGTCACTGTGAGGGGTGGGTTGAAGGTGAGGTTGCACCGGGTTTATCAATGGTTTTTTTGTTGTTGTTGTTGTTGTTTAGCGGCACAAGCTGAAACTTTTCAGAGATTCCAACCCGAACCCCTAAAAGCATGGACTCAGTACTTACAGGCCTTTTGTTTTGTATTGATGCAGTATTGCAGAGTGTGTGCGAAGGATGAGGTGTGTGGTTGATAGTCCTTGAATTTTGTCAGCTTATCACCAGCCCTGCATAAAACATAGTCAGGAGCTGAAGCACTAAATAAGTCACAATAAATTAAAAATACCTGCAAGCATAGTGTTTTTTAAAAGGTTTTTATGAGATATTTTCTGACCTTGCTGTTTTTGCTCTGCGGTTTTAGAGGAATGTGTAGAGAGGGGATGCTAGGAGCTTGTGCACAGACTTCTCGAGTCTTATAGAGGAGTGCAGAGTAACGTCAGAATCAAGGCTTTGTATCTTGTTTGCATGTTTTCCAGCTTTCTTTTTGTATAGATTTCATTCTGTGTTCCATAACAAAAGATAAAATACAATCTTTTTTTCTTTTTTAAACAAAAGCAGTCTCATTCAACCAGTAATACACTATACAGACACATTACCATCTCGTGATTCAGAACTGGTGCACCACATATAAATTTGGTGGGGTTTGCTCAGGCAGTTAAATTACATTAACTGTTTACATTGTGCCATAGAACATTTAGGTGGAGAACGACTGGCCCTTTGTTGGCTATAGGTCACATATGGCGCTGAGTGTTGAGAGTATTACAGTGACTGTGTTGTGCGTAGTGTTTGTAAGCATACATTCCTTATACTAGTGGTGTCAGCAGTCGTAGATAATAAACGTGTTGGGAGTGTGTGACTGGTGAGCCCGTTAGTGGTTTCCATGAGAACTGGTGGCTCAATAGCGGCGGGCATTTCCGTCCCTCCCCTCCTTCTTGATGATGATTCGCTGGTCGTCACTGGCATCATCGGGTGACTCTGCTACCTCCTCGTCCTCCTCCCCTTCCCCCTCTGTGTCGGCAGAGATGCCCATGCGAGATTCATAAGACTGTAAGTGGGAGGAAACAGGAGATTAAGAGGCAAGGTCATGTTAAGTCTTCATCATCTGACAAAAACAACCTGACTTTTTTTCTCTTTACCTCCATGGGGTTGACAATGATAGTGAGGGCAGAGTCGTCCCACTGGTTGCTACCCTCCTTAGCCCCTCCCCTGGAACCTTCTCCACGGCGGTGGATGGAACGGATTCGAAACACTCCGAGGATTACCATGACAACCAGGAAACCCACACACACCATTATGATGACTGTGGCTGCTCCGGGGACCACTGTGAGGAAAATAAAACACTGATTACAGCATGTTGGAAAATGATACAGATGCCAAGGAAGAAAACCTGATAGTAATCTTCCTTATTTTTTTTATTGATTCCCATCTCTGTAACACCAAGAACAAGAATGAACTGATACTAGTAATAAGGCTTATTTATCAGTGCCATAAAGCTCCATTTGTGTCCTACAGCTGCATAATCCAGCTGCACTAACATGTTCTTTCATCACAAATACCACGGTCTATAAAAAGTATTCACCCTCTTGGATATTCACCCTTTTTACTGATTTTATAAATTGGTTAAGGTCAATATATTTTGGCTTTTTATTACAAAAAAACTCTTTAATGTCAAAGGGAAACAGATTTCTACAAATTAGTGTCAATTAAATAAACTTATGCAAGGTAAAATAAGTGACTGCATAAATATTCACCCCCTTTAAAATGACTGACTTAATTTAACAGAAGTCCAGCCAAGTGGTGCTAGTAGTAGTGAAATGGGGATTACCTGGGTGCAGCGAATGTGTCTCAAGTGACTGTAGTATAAATACACCTGTGTTTGGAATGTCCTATCACTGCTTTAATCAGTATCCCTGGCTACCATTACACCATGAAGACAAAAGAACACTCCAAATAACTCAGAGAAAAGATTATGGAAAAGTAGAAGTTAGGAGATGGATACAAAAAAAAATCCAAGGCACTGAACATCCCTTCACTTTAGTTTAATCCATCAACAAGAAGTTGAAGGAATACAGGACGTGTAAATCTGCCTAGATTAGGCCATCCTCACAAACTGAGTTGCCGTGCAAGAAGCAGACTAGGGAGAGAAGCCACCAAGACACCTATGACTACTCTGAAGGAGGTACATGCTTCAGCACCTGAGATTGGAGAGACTCTGTATACAACATCTGTTGCCTGGGTTCTTAAAAGAGTCACTGTTGGAGAAAACTCAAAGTAAATCTTGACTAAATATGGGAGACTCCATGATCAAGTGGAAGAAAGTTCTTTGGTCTGATGAGACCAAAATGACGATTTTTGGCCATCAGACAAGATGCTATGTCTGGCAGACACCAAATACTGCATATCACCACAAACACACCATCCCCACTGTAAAGCACAGAGGTAGCAGCATCATGCTTTGGCGATGCTTGTGCATCCCCAGTTGACTTGAGGCAAACTGTTGCCAGGTAACCAGAGCAGTTGGCAGCAAGAAAGATGCACTCTTGAGTTATATCCTGGACCTGTAGTGTTTTTCACAATTAAGTTGACAACATATGTTGAAACTTATGGAAGCAAAGAAGATGGATGGTCCAGGACATCTTTGAGACTACCAGTAACTACCATGGAACACTGCCTGATAAACAGGAGACTACCTGTCTGAATGCTACCTATTGAGATATCATGGGGCGGCGCGTACAAACACAGCAGCCCGGCGCTCCATCACTAGCAGCAAAACAAAGCCCTACACTTACACCAGAACTGACAGCATGCCCACGGAGTTTACATCTTTCCCGACGAAGACTTGGAGACTGAAAGGAGAAGGACGCGGAGCAGCACACACTTACAGCCAGTGGGCAGGGGCAAACAAGCCGGGTTGCAGGCTAGGCTAAGAGCGGCCCCACACAAACCTGTCATACCGAGCTTCTTTCTTGCAGGTGCCTGCTCCCTCGCCAGCAGGATGGACGACATGAGGCTGCGGATTTCTAACCACCATTTGGATGACTGTGTTTGCTGCTACAGAGGAGACTGCCAAATGTAATTTCATTGTGTTTTTACAATGCAATGACAATAAACTACTCTCTATCTAGCTATCTATCTATGCTTCTTGGCAGCCAGTGCTGGAAGGCTTGAAAAGGTTAAGGGGGAAATGAATGCAGCAAAATGTAGGAAAATCCTGGAGGACAATCTTATCCAGTCTGCAAGAGAAATGCAGTTTGGGAGAAGATTTATTTTCCAGCAACAAAATGACCTCCTGGCAGCAGAATTTACTTAATATATATTTTAACATCGAGTTCATTTAAAATAATTAACTTTCTACAATGAAGTTCTCCGCTGTTTCATAAAGAAAACTCAAAGAGTCTCTTTTTTTTCTATATGTGAAGTTTAAACATATGCTGACCCAAATACCGAATGCCTATGAGTTGAGGAACATCTGCTCATAAATCTGTTCCACTCTGGGAATCCAAGTCTAAAAAAAATTGCACACTTTACCAAGAAAACCATGTGCTTAAAGAAAAATGTCTCATAGAGCATATGTAATATTTGACTGTATGGGCAACACAGTTCATACTTTATATTTCATGTCCCACAAACGAACAGCAGACCATTTCATTAATATTGTTTACATTCTCTGCCACGTACATTGTTGCCTACACTGTTTTTGTGTTAATTTTGGAGCTCTGTGTGTTCAGACACCTTCCTGCATTTAAGTTTTGCTGCTCTCTAGTTAACGTTGGCTGTTGGGATGTTAGAAACTTCTCTCTATCTGGCCTCAAATGACTCTCCAAAATCTTCCTGAATATACATTTTTACATCTTTTCATGAAATTTAAATGTGTTTTTGCATATTAGCAATCAAGGCAAAAATATGGAGTGTGTTCCTTCGTCTAGGCTGCCACTATTGCCTCATACATTAGGGTGTTAAAAGGGTGACACTACCAACTCAGACTCTGTTACATCAGCCATGTGAACACACTAATCTTCTCTCACTCACTCAAAAGAAGATCTCATGGAAAATCAGCACCATCAAGGCCTCACACTGATGTCAACATTTCATAAACAGCTGTAGACATATTGTCGTACTTGATTGCTTTCTTTATTTATTGTTTGATCCAAATCCCCTTTTTACTTTAAATTTGTGTTGACATTGCCCTTGTTTAGAGAGAGACAGCAAACAAAAGGAAAAGACAATGTGATCATACGCTGTAGTTGAGACCAGTAGGTTACACGGACTCCTCTCCCCTGATACTCCCCTGATACTGCATTTTGTTTGCTTTGTCTTTCAACAAGAGGTATCTGGAGACATTTGTTCTGGAAAGGTGATGATTAATCATACAGTTTGAACTTAACATAGCAGGAAATTAAGCAGACAGGAAAAGCTCTCAAAAGGGATATGCTGTTACCTGAGTTGCGGTGTGGGTTGGGTAGTGTATGTCCACTCAGCTCTCCAGCGTGGTGGGACGGATGGAGGAACTGCTGCTGGGAGGCCAGCAGGTGGGAGGGGTGGTACAGGCTGTCCAGAGAGTGGAGGAAGTTCACCTGAAGGAATGATAGAAGAGCAAAAATGTAGGAAGGATACAAATTTATAACAATCTAAGGCAGTGGTTCTCAACTGGTGGGTTGGTCTCGAACTTTGCATGGGTGAGGTCATGGTGGCAAAGGACTAAGCAGGTCCTCCCTCACACTTCATTTTCCAGCTCCTCCTGGGGGATTCCCAGGCCAGATGACACATATAATCCCTCCAGCATTCCTAGGTCTGCCCCGGGGTCTGCTTACAGTCTGACACGCCCGGAGGACCTTCACAGGGTGGCGACCAGCAAGTATCCTGATCAGATGCTCAAATCACTTCAACTGGCTCCTTTTGAGACAAAGGAGCCGTTGCTCTACCTTGAGCTCCCACCAGATGTCGAGCTCATCTATCTCTAAGACTGAGCCCAGATACCCTCCTGAGGAATCTCACTTCAGCTGCTTGAACCAGCAATATCATTCTCTCGGTCATTACCCAGAGCTCATGACCACAGGTGAGGGCTGGAACGAACAGGACTGTGAGCTTTTCAGGTACAACGTCTGCAGTACTGCACCAATCCACCTGTGGATCTTGCAGCCCATTCTACCCTTTCTCATGAACAAGATCCCAAGATACTTGAACTCGTTCATTTGAGGCAAAGACACCCCTCTAACCTGGAGGGAGCAATCCACCGTTTTCTCGCAGGAACTATGGCCTTAGATGCCTAGGAGGTGTTGACCCTCATCCTGACTGTTTTGCATTAAGCTACAAACCAACTCAGCGAAATCTGGAGCTCCCTGGCTGAGGAAGCCAACAGAACCACATCTTCTGAGAAAAGCAGCAGATACAGAATCGGAGATAAGGGGCAGCCCCTTCAGAGGCCAACACACATCAGAAATGTGTCTGACTTTTTGCCTTGGATGCAACCACAGCTCTCACTTTGATTATACAGGGATCTGATAGCTTGACACGGTGGCCTCAGGACCCTTTGTTCCTGCAGTACCCTCCACATTAACCCTCATGGGACATGGTCATAAGCCTTCTCCAAGTCCACAAAACAAATGCAGACTGGATGAGCAAACTACATGCTCCCTCAAGAAGTCCTGCAACAGAAAAGAGCTGGTCCACTGTCCCATGACCAGGACAGAATCTGTGTTGTTACCTCCGCCAAGGAGGTCATGTGATCGGGAGGGTTTGTTTGTTAGTTTGTTAGCAATATAACTCAAAACATTATCGATGGATTTTGATGATATTTTCAGGAAATGTCAGGAATGGCATAAGGAAGAACTGATTAGATTTTGGGAGTGATCCGGATCACCGTCTGGATCCAGGAATTTTTTTAAAGGATTCTTTACAATTGGGAGATAGGGCTAATGGCGGAGGTCTGCGCTCTCCGAGTCACAATCTTCCAAGATCTTGACTTATTTGTAAGCATTTTTGGGAAAAATAAAACTGTTTTTTTCCTATTATAATAGGGTAACTTCCCAAGATCTCTCCGAATAGCCAAACAGAGTAAAATAAAATGTATGCATGCATGTCCTAGTGTGCTATTCGAACATAACTCTTCTGTCCTTTCACTTTGACATACTGTACTGTATATTCCATCCAAAGCAGGCTACACACCATAAGATAAATGGGTGGATTTTCAGCCCAATTCCCCTCCCAACCAAAGTCTTTAAAGGTCTGATTATATGATGGCTCTACAGATTATCTGGCCGGATTTTCCTGTGGTGTGAAGTGTGTTAAGAGGGATTTTCCTGGGTGCTGTTTTAGCTCAGCTGGGAGAGCAAGGGCCCATGTACTGAGGCTATAGTTCTCAACACGCTGGTCATAAGTTTGATCAATTCCCGGTCTTGCTGCATGTTTGTTACATGACTTTCCTCATTCTCTCTCCCCACGTTTCCTGTCTCACTTTGGCTATCCTATCAAATAAAGACAAAATGCCCCAAAAGACTTTAAAATATATTAGTTTGTGCCAGGCTTAAGGTCCAAACTTCAGCATTTTATTTTTAAACGAATTTAAGTGGTTGAAACTTTTCAGAAATCTAGGTTGTGATTTCTCATTCAGGTGATGGTGCAGTGTACGGAGGATAGACCAGTTATGAACCACTAATCCAAGGGATATTACCATCTTTATGTCAGTTTGAAAGGTCTTCTGTGAATTATGTTCATGCTCACCTCCAGAGTCAGCTCATTGCTGGTGTATCTGCCATTCATCTCAGAGCAAGACAGACGGAAACGCCTTTCAAAGCGGGCTGAGCCTTTGGCCAATCGGTACCGGACAGAGCGAAGGACATCTTCGTACACAGAGATGGACTCAGCTCCTGGAAAACGAGAGGAAAGAAAAAACAATAAAAGGGAGTCAATTACAGAGAGAAAAACTGTGAAGAGGAAATGGAGGAGAGAAAAAGTCTGCAGCCTCGTACTGACAGCTGGGCATGGCTGTAAGGGATTAATGACATTATTTTTTAACAAGATTTTAAGCCACAGCAAACGTTTCTTTTGCAGTAGGAAACAGAGACTAACATGGCTACAACACCTTCTAGACTTTGAAAAAGCTTGTTTTTTCCAATATTGATAGAATTTTCCTGCTGATATAAGAATATGTCAGGTGCTTTCATTTTTCCTATAATCTGAATGAGCCCTGGTAAATCCCAACATTCCTGATGCAACCCTAAAAATACTCCTTTCCAAAATGTAAGTCCCATTCCTTTTCATTAAGTCACACAAATTTAACCATGTAGAAAGATACAATAGGTCTTAAAAACAGATACAATAATGAAACAGATTATAAATAAAAGGGTAAAACATCCAAGGGGGTGAATACTTTTAAGTAGTCTGTAATTGCATCCTGTATGCCAATTCATAGTGGGAATGTCAGAATGATTACAAATAAAAGGAAAAAAGTGTACGATCAATCTTGAATTATGTTGGGCCGTGGAGGTTTGACTGGTTGGCTGGATGAAGTATGAAGGCAGCATTTGGAGCATTGAAAATGGTGTCGTCTTCCACAATCTGCTGTGGCATAATCAACATTCAAATTCACACTCCATCAACCACAGCCTCTTATATGGGGCATATAGTTTTTTTTGTGGCAGCTTTAAGTCTAAACAGAGTGTCTTAATGCACATTACCTGTGATGGCAATGTAAGCAGTAGTATTGATGATTTCCAGTCCCCTCTCGCGTACAACATCCATGTCCACCAGTAGCTCCTCTCTCTCTGGATTTAGCTCCTCTCCCAGCGGCTGGACCTCACAGCCATCCAAAGTGTGAGCCACAGCATCAGACATCAGAGCTAACAGCAAGGAAATATGTCAACCATTATATCAACTTTAACTCTCTTTAATTTCAATACAGATACAGAAAGGGAAAAAATAAATCTCAAAGATCAAACTGAATGACTGCACAGAAATGAGGTGCTGGCGTTCCTTTTTGTGTGACCCACCTCCTCCCTCCATCCCCTGTGCAGCTGTGTTGACAGCATGTGACAGAGAGCAGACGATCCTGAGCTCAGGGAAAAGAGGGACACCACGGGGACCTTCAAACTCGGGAGCAGGACGAGCCAGATGAGGACCGACGCCAGACAGTGAGATCTGAGGGGCATCAGGCTGGAGAACCACCAGGTACCCCTCCAGCTGCTTCAGGGAAAGGCAGCTCTCCTCGTTAAAACATCTGGTAGAGGGGAAAGATGTGTGTTACGAAAGAGATTTTTTTTTTTTTTTTTGCAACACTAGTTATGTGACTTTCCTCTAGGGTAGGCAATGTCAGTCTGTAGGTAAACCCATACTAAAACATCTCAATAACTAATAGACATATTACAATGATGATACAGGAAATAGAAGATACCATTTTTCTTGTGAAATCTTTCTTGTGAGCACTTTATGAATTTACTTTTAAACACCTATGACTTTACTGGATGGTTGAATAATAGAAAAAGAAATTTGTCATCCATTGAAATGTATGGCTGTGGCTGTATTCTTCTAATACCAGAAACACCAGACATGATTGGTATATGTTTAATTTATGAAAACATTGTGTGAGCTTTTAAAGTGGAAAACTGAGCTGAAATAACTAGTTTTAGATCAGTTACTTGTTGTTTCCTCTGATGAAGCCTCGAAGAGTACGTATCCAGTAGCCAAAGTTTATATGGCAAAATAGTCCCAAACACTGAGGATTTTTAGGTGACAAATAAAATGCTTACAAAATTTTCAGTACACAATTTAGCCAGTATTGTTTTTGGCCCATTTTGACATTAAACCCATCTCTACCCATCTGCTATGCTGTATAACCTAGCTTCTCCAAGTGCATCCTGTTTGAAAGGGCAGTGCTTACTAAAATCTCTGGAGGCTAATGGCACTTCTACCACCAATAACCTAATACAAACCAGCTTCAAAGATACCAAAATATCCCTTAATTCAGTAGTTCTAAACTGGTCTAGCCTCGGGACCCACCAGTTTCTTCATTGACAAATCGGGACCCAAAATCAAAAACAATCAAACAAAA
This sequence comes from Cheilinus undulatus, assembly GCF_018320785.1. NCBI lineage: Eukaryota > Metazoa > Chordata > Actinopteri > Labriformes > Labridae > Cheilinus > Cheilinus undulatus. Next base: position 32,908,991 of record NC_054872.1, on the reverse strand, counting down.
AAAACCACTTGATTATTTAATTAATAATTGAGCAGTTTGAATATTGAATAGAACAAAATATAGGACTGCAAAAAGAGACATAAAAGCATGTTTTACAACCCATTTCTCTATGAATTCATGTTTTTGCTTAATTTAAAAAGAATTGAAAAATTGTCTCATTATCATCGGAGAAGCAAAGTTGTTTTTTGCAAGAACAGGAGACAAATTACTTATAATATTGAGAAAACATTCACATTTACCCATTATCATGATGAAATACAGTAAAATAGCATGTATGGATGCATATCCACTAAGGACTGCAGTACTTCTCAGATACTTCGTCACCATTTCTTTTCTCTGACACTGGTCGCGACCCACTGGAAACAGCTTTGTGACCCACTTTTGGGTCCTGACCCACCATTTGAGAACCACTGCCTTAAATGATCACATACAGGAGTTGGACCCTCTTGTCTTAAAGCTGGGCAATGGTGTACTTGAATTGTTCCCTACATTTTTAAACTATTCCTTTTTAGACTATTTGTTTTACTATATGTTAAATGCTGATAGTTTTAAATGATAGTCTGCTCCGCGTTATGTGTAAGCAATTTAAAAAGAACATATGCCGAACATCATCATTATTGGTAGCATGTTAGCTTCATGTTGACAACTTCAACTAAAATCCCCATCAGCATGTTTGTAGACTCTAAAAATCCCATTTTGATAGAGTATTGGTGAGAGTCTGCAAGATCATAATGAACGGAAAAGTCAAAAACAACATTTACAACATGTTCACTGTTGAGTTCCCCAAATTTTCCATGATTGGGTTAGCATTAGACGTTGTGTCACTGTAAAATGCAAATGTCATACAAACAGACGCTGCTGAAACAGGTTTCATTTTACTGCCAGAAAATCAGATTTTTGACAGGCTGCTTACATGTATTTAATCCTCTGCACTATAATTTAGCATCATATTTGAGGGGGGATTAAGCAGAGAGAGAGTGTGTGTTACTTTTTCAACTATCAGAGTGAGCAGCTGCTTGTATCGGCCTCTCCAGAAGGGCCTGCTGTTCAGCCATCTGGGAAACTCCTGGCCTCAAATCAGTCTAATCTTCACACACGCAATAAAATACGCCTGAGGAAGGAAAAAACTCTGGTACACTTGAGCAGAAACCAAGTAAGAGAAAAATCTCTCAATGACCTTGAATCATCGCAGTCTTAGAAACGGCAAAAAAAAAAAAAAAAAACTCCAGCACTGATTTTTTTTATGGCCTAGAAATCAGTTTAATCTCATAAACATGGAGGGGAAAAAACAACAGTCCCAAAAGACAGTAATAAGAAGATTTGCACAGCCTGACAGTTTGATGAGATCTGATTTGTCGGCAGGCGGCTAGTTTTAGAATAAATACACATTATAGCACATGGTGTATGTGCTGAACTGCAAGGTGAATTAATAATTGATCAGCTTAAAGTGACTGCTAAAACTAGAGCCAGCTCGCACTTGTTAAGTATGGCTGAGCACTGACCCGCAAACAGAGCTGGTGTGCTTTTTATTTTCACAGCCAGGTGGTTCAGCAGGATGCATTCAGGATTTACGGATCATTTAGAAGCAAAACATGTTAAAAGGCTGCAAAATCAAACATCTTTGTCACATGAATATTTTGGGAAGTAGAAACAAGAGCACATTAACAGATAGGAGAGGGTTTCACTAAATAAAAGAGGAAAATGCAACAAACAGAAGATATTCTTACAAAACATCAGGAGTAGACAGAATTCAGCTCCTGCAGTTCACACCATCAAAGCAAGTTACTTTCAGGTGAGGTGAACAAAGAGATAAGATATTCCTTCTTATCTCTCTGTGACATACTCTATATTATCGTTCCTTTCATGCTTGCTAGTTCTTATCAGAGCAAAGGCAAGGTCCATGTTTGATGAGTTCAATGTCAAAGCAGCTGCAGAGTCCACAGATCGACACTTCCTTTTATTCTTAAAATCTCAGATACTCACTAAGCTGTTAGAGACTGTAGCGTTCAGAGGTGTCCTGTGAGTTTATTTTCTCACTTTACTTAAACTTTCCTCATCTTTCACTGCTTTTCTGCATCTTTCTGATTTCATGATTTGGGTTGTACTTGCTTTAAATTCTGTCAGTGGCATAAAGTAACAAACTACCTTTGCTCTAGAACAATAGACAAATACATCCCAGATATGGGTAACACGATCATTTGTTTTCTTTCAATATTTCACTTTTACTCCACTGTCTCTCTAATGACAATTTTTTTATTATTAAATTTACACTGGAAGGACCAAAGTATGCTTAAAAATCCTTTACAGTTGACTGTGGAATATCCAGCAAGGATAAAGCTTCACAAACTGTCTCAATGCAAAAGTTTAATCCATTACAGTACCACGCTTGAACCCGCTTGTTTATTAGATATAAAGTTTGAACAATGTGTTTGTTCAAGGCTTCACTTCACTCTACATAACAAACATCACCAATCTTCAGTCAGCAGGTGAGCTACACAACCAGAGGGGAGACATACAGAGGAGGCATAGAGCTCTTCACCCCTCTCCCTTCCGGTAAAGTTGGACCATAGCCTGATTCCTTATGCTCTGCTAGATTTCTAATAGCAACACTTTCTTTAAGACCAACTATCATAACCAAATTTTTCCTGAGATTAATAAAGTATTTTTAATTCTGATAATTGTGATTTTTTTAAGTAAGCAGTGATCAAACAAGGGAATAATGTCTAGATTTTTCCATAAGAAAAATATTTTTTAATTCATTTTTTGCCTCTTTATACTTTGGATACAGCGGCCCCTAACCTTATTTGCGCAACGGACAGGTTTCATGAGACAAAATTTTCATGGATCAACTGTCAGTGTGTTGGGATAAATACGAATAGATATAAAATGTTATGAACAGTATCTAAACAAAGTGCAGAAAAAATACAACTCACAATAATGCTTAATCAGTGAGTGCGTGAGAATTTCCTGTCACAATAAACCTGCATCTTAAGGAGGTCTCCTGGTACTGTCTTTTAAATGCAGCTCTCTTTTTTCCTGGCAGTCATAGGCTCTACTTCTGTCTCCTCATTGAGCCTTTTTCTCTTTGCAAAGAAGCTCTCCAATGACTTTTCATTTAACTCATTTTAGCTGGCTTGTGGGCTTAATTTTGGGTAGCATATGACTGAGACAAGCACCTTAACATGTGCTAAAGGTCAGATGGATGACATACCAGAAAAGAATCCATTCATTTTTCAAAATAAAACATCCTTCAGATTCTGATAGTCAATTAAATGAGATTAAATAAATAAGTTTTTATCCTTTCTGTGTGGGCCGATTCAAAATGACCTACAGACGGGAACAGAGTAGGGAACACAATGCAGGAAAGGAGCCGCAGACCAGATCCAAATGCGAACACCTGCTTCAAGGACTACAACCTCTGTAAATAAGGTGCTCGGAGATGACAACTACTTCCAGCGCCCCTGGAAAATAATGTTTGGATGCATCAGTAATTATTTAAATGAAAAAGCACAAAGGATATATTGTCCAATGAGTTCATTAATTTTAAAAGCTTAAAATCTCTTGTAAGAAATTTTGGGGATAAATCAACTTTAGTGCCACCTGTTGAATAAGGCAGTACCTCTTATCTTTTAAGATTATTTTTGGGGGTTTTGCCATAGCTGTAGTATAGGCAGTTTAATTTCTTTATCAAAACAAGAGCAAAGAGCAACACTAAAGGTTTTCTTGGCAGAGAAGATGGTTATGCACACCTCCTGATAAGCTTTGCCATGAATTTTAATCACCAAGAAATTATGTGGTTTACACGGCAGCGTTAGCCTGAGTGTAGTACCAGAGCCTCGATGTCTACTACATCATTTTGTCTTCTCACTGTGATTGGCCCGTAATTAATGTGACAGACAGAACGTTCATCCAATCTCCTTTTGGGATTTTTTCTTTTAAGACCTGCCCTTCTCAAAAGCTTTGCATGGGAAGTTTCCTAGACAAATGTTCAAAGACAAAGACAAAATTTTCAACCTTATACGTTAACCCAGGAAAGGGATATTTGCAGAGTTGTATTTCTTTACTACTTTTTATTTAGTGGGAAGCATTTTAATGCCTCCTACAACAGTGTACTCTGGTCTCTTTAGTCTGCAGGTGTTGGACTAAATCAGTCTCTCCGTCTCCTCCGTGACTGATTTTCATCGGCATCACCACTGACATTTACCAGAAATGGAGGTGAGGTTGTACTATGTATTATGAGTATGTTATTACCTGAGTGAGGTGGTCAGTTTGAGAGGTCTTACTCCAGGGGTCGCAAAGCGTAGAGAGTTCCTGTAGGTGACCTGCTGCACGGCTCGGTTAAAACTCTCAATGTCGTCTCCTTCCAGCACCAACACTGACTGACTGGGGTTAACATGAACCTGCAAGACCATAGGCAGTTTTATCATTAGAACAAGGTAGGGAAATGATTAGTGCCTCGTCTTTGGTGCATATGCAAAGGTATGCATCAATTTAATCATTTTAATGATTAAGATGTGCATCAAGAACATAAATAAGGTGTCCAGTGTGCATAAAGTAGCATTAAAATAGTTTGATGGTCCAAAAAAGAAACCTTTACTGAGATCAAGTCCCTATAAATTCCCACTATGCCTTAATATGAGGGAAATTATAACATGGCAGAACCATAAAGACACATCAGCTGATAAAACAGTGGATTACTTTAGTAAAACAGCATAAAATTGTGACAGAATAACTGATTTTACACTTGTTTGCTTCAACGTTACTCCTTGTCTGGACACATAGACTACCGAGATGTGAAGACTTTGAGTCGTTTTGCTACATATTTTAAAGGTAAGAGGCTGTTTGCTCACATTTGGGTATGTCCTGTAGTTATGTAGTCCTCTTGCTGTATTAATTAAGAGGAAATCTTTTTCTTCACTCACTCACTATGATTGCTTAAAGCAAAATGGAAAAGGGTCCTACATTGCTTTTTGCCTGGGGCCTTCAAATAGCTAAAACTACTCAGTGCAAGATCAAAGAAGCAGCTTGAAAATCTGTTTTAATCTATTTATTTAAGAAAGCATCATGTAACAGATACACAAGACAAAATCTGGTACTTCAGAAGTTTTCTGAGGATAAACTTGAAATAAAACAAGAACTTTGGAGCAGATTTATTTCATTGAATTTTGCAGAAACTCAGGAAAATCATAGGCATTATTAGCACTACCTTCATTCCTGAGTGAACACAATTACATCCATTTCAATCTGAGTCCAAAACACAAAAATGTATTAATGTGCCAAACACACCAAACGACCACTAGAGGAGGTAAGAAACACACCTACAACATGTCAACAAGTCAGGGTTGCATTTAAAGGATTTAAATGCTCACACTCAATGAAAAGCAGGGTTTCTTTGTCATGTTTCCTTCTTTTTGGCCTTGACAACAATGTTGACATAGTATTCTCTCTAATCCATAATCTAGCAGTATGAAAACACTGAAAGCAAATATGACCACAGGTTAAACCAATGTATGAATGAACTTCCCCCTATTCATCCCAAGATACAAAAAGTTTCTTCATTAAAAACACAACACATCATTTGCCTATTACACAGACTAGGTATGGGTATATGTCTTAGGAGTAAGTACCAAGTGTTGATGTGTTTACTGTTAAACTGAAATTTAAACTGATTGAAACTGGGAACTTCAAGCCCAAGTGGGTTAAATGAATAATGAAGCGTTAGATCTGAACTCATAGATGGAGAGCTCAGAGGATTACACCAAAAATAGAGTGTTTTTTCTCTGAGGAGATAATGAATAATAGATTAATGAGGGGTACTTTATCTATAAGTCAACAAAAGATCAACTTTGAAAGTGGCTTTAGTTTTCTGTCAGTATTAAGAAATGAAAGAGATTTAAATAAACAGAGTTTTGAAAAACCAAAGTTGATAAACTAGGTTAGAGGAGTACAGAAAATGTTGCTTGCATTCCAGATAATTTAACTGGAGATCCTTGAACAGAAAGCTCCATTCAGAAATTATTCAGACCCCCTTCACTGAAGTTTACAAAAAAAACCCACATGAAAGCCAAGCAGGCTTTTATGTGCTTTGCACTGAGGAGAGGCTTCCAGGAGTCACTCTGCCATAAAGCCCAGATCAGTGGAGGACTACAGTGATGTTTGTCCGTCTAGAACTTTGTCCCACCTGCACACAGAATCTCTGGAGCCAGGGGCGTAGTTAGGGGTTTTGGGCCCCCAGAAAGAATATTACACAGGGCCCCCTTAACTGGCTAGCCAAGCAACAAATGTTGCATCATAAAGGCAATATTTTTACCATAGTTAAATCAAATTTACTTGCATTATTTTGCAGCACCAGATCAGAGTGAGCAGCTGCTTGTATTGGCCTCTCCAGCACCAGATCTCTGACTCAGTCAGTGACCATCAGGGTCTTGGTCACCTTGCCCTTCTCCCCCAGTTGCTCAGTTTGGCCAGGCAACCAGCTCTTGGAAGAGTCTTACTTGTGCCAAATTTCTTCTATTTGGGAACTATGGAGGCCACTGTGGTCTTGGTAATCTTGTATTTTTTTGTAGCCTTCTCCAGATCTGAGCCATGCAACAATCTGGTCTCAGCTCTTTTAAACGAATGCAGCATCAGGCTGCACATAAGAAAATTTGAAAAAGTGAAGGGGGTCTGAATACTTTCTGAAAGCATTTTTTTATGTAAGGTAGACAGATTTTTATTAAGGAGATGGAGGACGACCCTTTTATGGAAACAGGTTTATAAAAGAGTAGCTTCACATGAACAACTTTTCTAAGGACAGATCTAGATGGGAAGATTACTGATTGAAATAGGAAAAATACCATAATTTAACGATTCCTGATGATTTTCCATGTACATTTGATGAAACCACAAGTGCCATCAGTGTTTATTTCCCTCCAGGTTCATTTAAAAACATATTAATAGTGACACTGTAATTGCTCCATGTGTTGTATATTGTCAGTATGGTTAGAGCATGAATCATATGTTGTCAGGGTAAATCCACCATATGGATTTGTTGTTGTGATGGGATTATATAAATTCCTTTTCCCTTGCTAGATGCCAGTGCCTGAAATTGACTAGATGAAAACACACATTTTCCTGCAAAGTAAGTAAAAGTCTCAACAGCGATTAAAAATATTAATTAGTAAATCACCTCACAGCACATGGGAAAAAAGGGTGTAAAAATATTGGTACTATGTATTTTGATTTTCAAACTTTGCTTTAATGCACTAATCAAATAATGGTTATCTACATTTATCTGACCTTTATTTTATGTTATGTCATAATCATTTAATTTTTTTGCTCTTTGCCATGAGACAAGTCTCACGACTTAACATTGGGAAAAAAAATTAAACATGTTTGAATGTAAAAAAAATTGAAAAAGGTGATTAAATTGTGAATCACACAAAAATCAATATGACTCAACCTTACTTTTCATGTTTATGCAAAATACATTATCAGTCAAAGATCTGAAAAAAAAAACACTTGTTCTGAGATTATAAATAAAACTGACCTTAATTTTATTGTAATTTTGAATATACCTAGAGAGGAAATGTACTTATTATGTATACATAATTGTTAGTTGCAATGTCTGCCATACTCTGCCTACTGTCTAATTATTTGAATACAGGAACCCAGGGAAACCCAACCTATTTTGTTGTAGTTAGAGCTGAAAAACAGTCAGCAGCAGCTGATTATACTATAAATACTGCAAAGAAGAAAGAGGGGTGACATTGGAAGAGATGGTATCAGCTGAGGCAGAGAACAACACAAATTTTTGAGTATGTTTGGCCTCTAGGCTACAGGGATGAAGAAATGTACTAGTGCAGCATGATTATGTAATAATGTATGCTTGAGATTGTACTGGACAATACTGCAATTTTTAATTGCGATTACGATATTACATGTAAATGAGCGCTCTTGCTTGGTTATCAAAGAAAATGCAGAGGATAATGAAAGCTTTGAAGCATGAATTTCTTAACTCACAACATACAAATAGTACGTACAAAACCTGAAGTTTTCACAGTACTGCTTTCAAAATAACAACACATTTCGACAAAGTACAATAGAGGCACTATTGAAACTTAGAGGCCTTTCTGCAGGCATTTTTGTGAACCTTTTAATTATTACTAAATGCAGAAATAGTCCCTAGCGACAGTGGCTATGTAATTGTACAACCTGATTTTGCAATTTCAATTAGATTAAATGTGTACTTCTGATGTTTTCAGATGCCTGCAAGTTTGACTTATTTTTTTCTTCAGTCATTTATCTCAGAGTAAACACAATATATACCACTAGAAATTACTCAGTGACTATCAGTCAGCCAATGCTACTTAGTGGACCAATCATAGGTCTTGCAGTCAAGCTGCTTTGACTTTTTGAGGCTCCTGTGTAGGTACAGAGCTACGCAAACCTCCTGCACTGTTAGTTTTGTAGATTAAAACTATGACTTAAAATATTGGTCGACAGCCATTTTTTTCCATGACACAAACTAGACTAAGACTAGCCAAAAATAGACCTTTGTTGACTAAAACAGACACAAAGTAAGTTTAGTTTTTGTCAAGATGACTAAAACTAGACTAAAATATAACATAGTTTTTACATAGTTCAAACTCCATGATATCTTTACACTGTGGGTAAATCTGTCAAAAAACAGTGCATCTGTGTCTCTTTTGCCTCTCAGCTGTAGAAAGCAGGGACCCCAGGTTTGGTGAAATGCATAGAACACACTACCATGCCTTGGTACCGACTTAAGGCAAGGAAATAAATGCTTGGACAAAAAGTAAAACTAAAATATGAGGACTTTTTATGGACTAAAACTAGACTAAAATGTTTTTGCGTTTTCGTCAACTAAAACCAGACTAAAACTAAAAAGTCTAGAAATTATTAAAATGTGACTAAAACTTAAAGACATGTAATCAAAAGACTAAGACTTAAATTGAAAATAGCTGTCAAAATTAACACTGATCTCCAGGCTTTATTTTAATTGTCAGATCACTCATTCAGAATCTTTGCAGTGGAAAATGTAGCACAGTTGCTATTAATCACTCTGTCTGACACCTGCCCTGTAGCAACACTCACAGACTTTAAAAAATAGTTAATAGCAGGGATGATGATATCATCAGCATGATACTGGTATTGGTGAGAGGAGTCTGGCTACAGACCATACATCTCTGATGGCCCTCTCACAGACCGTTCTTCTAAGACATCATTTATCTCTAAAAGGAAGTGCTGTAATTTGCCAGTACATTTTATTAACAGTTTAGTTTATTTAAATTCAATTCTATTTATGAAAAAAAGCCTGGCAGTTAATTTCATGTAATAACCACATTGCAAACATTACAGACTAAGAAAGATCAGAGATCTAATCTGGGATTAAATTCTGTATAGATCTGTTTTAGAAGTAGTTTCACATACAGTGGCTTACTTTAGCTTTGTTAGCTAACATAGCTAGGCAAGCTACCTAATGAATGTTACTAGATAAGCCAATGTAGCTAATTAGCAATGTGAGCTTTCGCAGCTTAAGATAATGTAGTTATGTACATAACAAATCTACTTAGTTTACATAGCTGCTTTGTGAGCTTAACTTTTGCTACATTAGCTACTTAGCTCAGCTTCATAGCTCTGTTATCTATTGCTAGGTTAGCTTTTGCAGCATGACCTTTAGCAAATGTAGCTGAAGCTAACTTATCTATGAAGATAATGTAGATGCGTAGCTGCTTTGAAAGCTTAGCTCTAGCTATGAAGCTACATTAGCTACATAGCTTCATTATCTAAATAGCTTACGTAGCTAACAGGGCTAAGCTTGCTGCATCTGAATGTTTTCTTGGAGAAAGAGCTTTTTTCCTGTAAGCAAACTAAAACTTCTTCAAAAGTTTTACCCTGTATTTCTGTTTTGAGATTTAAGGTGTCCCAGAGGTGAACAGTCTGCAGGCAGACTGTTTCAGTATCAGCAGATATTAAATATTGGTATAAGCAGGTATGTACATTTCTCCAGTTATTTAGAGCCAATATACTGGCTGTATAAATCATATCTTAAATATTTCTTAAATACCAGGAAAATATACATAAGGCACACATTAAATGAAGCCCTAAACCTAAAACAATTTTCAGACTGTCTACTTCCCCGCTCCTCTCTTCGCTCTGCTTGACTCAGTCTTTCTTTGCACAGTAAACACTTTGTGTTTTTTACAATAAAAGGGTGTTGTGTATATACCGGTATCAGTATCAACTAAAATGTGTTTGAAAATATGGGAATATTAGATGTAAGCAAAAATCCAATAGTATGCCTCTCTACTGAATAGAAACAATCCAGTCTCCTCCTCCTGACTGTCTCATTTGCTTATGTGGGTCATAAAGGATCTTCTTGTCTTACTTTCATAACCAGATTAAAAAATCTCATTTGAGCTTTAATTGTTAAAGACGAACACAAAAGGGGTTGTTATTATTTAATGTCTCTCAGACCAGTGTTTGTTTCCCATTAAATGGGGCTTTTTGAGCCTTGTGTTTCTCTATTGTTCCTCAGTCTACACTTCTAGGTCTACGTCTTCGTATTTTTACCTTCATGCCAGAGCCCAGGGTCTCCAGATCTCCAAAGTCTAGCCCCTCCCTGCAGGCGTACAGACACTCGACCACACTGTGAGGTTCTACGCTGCCGGGACGCACTGTTACCCCCGACAACAGGCCGTGGTACCCTCCCACATACTTCACTAAAGAGCAGCAGAGACAGAGCATTATGAAACAGCACATTTATATTATAATAGGCTCATAAATAATAGAGAACAGACTGTGGAGCCTCATGCTGACAACAAACAGTGTGAAAACAAGGAGGTCACCTGAGTCTTTACCCTCTGGGATGGTGTTGTTTAGTATCTCCTTCTGCTTCTCTTCTGGCTCTGCAGGGAAAAACCAGGAAGCAGAGACACAAAAACACAACAACTGAGAAAAATACTACAAAAGAAAGCGCGAGAAAGCGTGAAGGTGCCAGAGACTGACAGGAAGAATGAAAAAAAAAAAACAAAGAACACGAGCAGTTAGAGTGAGAAAACGTAGGCAAAAAGAAAAGCCGTTGATGATATTCAAAAATGCACCATCTCCTCATTATCTGGCGGCAGCTGTTGCCAAGCAGGCAGCGGAGAAGCTTTCTGTGTGGAACGTGAGGCCGTGAAGATGTGTGGAAGTGTGTTTCACAGCTAATTGGCAGCCAGAGTTTCCCATTTTAAGCAGCAGTTCGGGTGTAAGTGGCTGATAGCTGTCTGGCCCTCATGTTGTTCTGCTGCCCTGAATAATTGATAAAGTCAGTTATATTATTAGCCCTCCAGGATAAAATGCATCAACCAAATTATAAGTGAGTGAGATGACAGAGTGAACGGCACAAGTGAGGAAAATGTCTCGGCAGAGTGTAATGTCTTGTGAGGGTTTGTGTGTTGCCAGCGCTTACGCCAGAGTTGGCAGCCTGCTCTTGTATGTGATGTGCGATTTAATTTAAATGACAGTTTAGCAACGGAGGGATTCAAACTGCACAATTTCTGCTCATAGAATTTATGCAAAATTGGAAAAAAAAGAAAACAGCATTTGTCGCTCTCTGCCTGCATTCATTTCTGTCACAATCCATCATGAAGCAGGAATGAAAAGTGTGTCAGTTGTGGATTCTCAGAGAATATATCAGTGTCATACCCCAGCAGGCGCCGATGAACATCCTCTGCCGGGGGACGGGGTTAGGGATGGCTCCATTGTCATGGATGAGGGCCGGGTCGAAGGTTACGCCGTCCACGTAGAGGGTCACAGAGGGGAACTGGACGCTGAGTGAAAGGTGATGCCACTCGCTGTCACACACCTGTTAAACAGAGGTAACAATGAGTCAACACAGGTGTTCACAAAACACAGTTTAAAGTTGGCACGCCGGTAGTCAAGTGGTTATGGCGCGCGCCATTGACACAGGCGACCTGGGTTCAAATCCAGCCTGTGGTACTATTTCCTGCATGTCTCTTCCCTGTTTCCAACTATCCACTGTCCTATAAAATAAAGGCACAAAGGCCAAAAATAAATCTCAAAAAAAAAAAAAAAAACAGTTTAAAGATCTTGAAGAAGAAAAAGTCTGAGCTGAAGCTGTCAAAATACTTTCATATATTATCGTACCAGCTGTCGTTACCACCTGGCAGCATTCATGCAATTCAGACAGTATGTTGAAGTTTTCTTGCAATTATTGCTAATTAAAGGACAGAAATTACTCAATATTTAGTGCTTAGGACATCTGTTTTTGTTGCTGTAGTCTCAAGAAAAGCAATAATATCATTTGTGTTTTACTGGTATCACATTTATGTTGTGATGTTGTGACAACACTCGCCAAAATATTGACTTAGAGTTGTCAGCATTTTTCTATTATTCAGGCGATGAAATAACTCAGTCCTAGTGATGATTCAGTATAAAGGATTATCTTGTTTACTCCTGCTGACTGAAGATGGCTTTAATGAGGGTTTCACATCCTCTTTGTGTTCTATTGTCATTTAAAGAATCTCTGTATTTTATAATGTTTTTGATCCTTAGTCTGTGTGCTTGTTTTTCAACTATTTTTTCTTGGTGTCACTTGGCTGCAAAACAAACATTGAGCAAATAGTGTTGGTTCAGGCAGACCAAAGAGTCAAGTGCTGCCACATAATTAGGATCAGCTGATTTGCTTCTAAGCACACTGTTGGCTTATCACATTCATGCTGCCATTTTTAAGCTGCTCCAACCTGGCTATGCTTTGCTGCTCTCTCTGCAAGCCACTTTTTGCAACCCTCCTCCTCCCCAGCTCCTCCTTTATGCTACATCTGACTTATGCTGGCCCTACATTAGAGGATTTGGCAAAAAAAAAAGGACTAAAATCTGAGACCCTCTCACATCTAAAGACAATTTGTAAGCAAGTTGCTGAGTTTTAAGTCACATATAGCTATATAGCATATAGGACACTGAGGATTTATCACTGTGTCCGATGTGCCCCAACTTGGGGCTGGGTGAGGGTGGGGGTGGGTCGGGTCAAGCTTGTCACATGTTGACACACATGTACTGTATGTTGCTTGGCAGCCTATGATATCTTTTCACCCCATGCGAAGACTGCCAGCAGTTTTCTAGATTTCGGGACATCCACAGCCCAACCTTGGGCTTGTGGTAACCCTACTGCCCACTCCGACGGTTCAGTGCTTACTCGCCTCATCCACCTCTTATTCCATCCTAAAGGTGTGGACTTTGTTTGTTTGTTTTTCAACAGATTATTTTCCCATGCCTCTGGTAATATGCAAGGACATCCAGGCTTGTGGCTGACCTATGCGAATTCCCCAAATGTGGGAATCTCCACTGCATAATTTATGATAGGGGTTGGACTGCATCAGCACTCTCCCCTGTCAGTCCTCTGTCCTACCCAAAGGTGCCCTCAGGCCACTTACTTACAAATCTCTGCCGTACTTCAGCTTCAATTTTTGACCCAAACATGCCTAAAAGTTCTGCACAGTACTGTACATATAAAAGATTTATGTCAATCCATTAAGGTCAGTATGTCTTTATATGCAAGGCTCCTTTTTGAAGCCTGTTAGTAACTTCCAGTTTGTGTTGATTTTTGCACCCCCTGTGGACAGAAATGTACTTCTTCTCTCTCTGCAGGTCTTATTTGGACATGTGCAAGCCATGTTTTCTAACACAATAGGTCTCACTTCACATTCTTTTAATTCTCAGATGTATTACTCATTTGAAATCTTTGCCATGAAAATGTAAAACAGACTGTTTCAGTGGCATCCTCTAATGCCCTCCCATGCCAGGAATCTCAGACATTTTGAATGCCTTGAAAGATTTCATCAGTCTTCTTGCTAATGATCTACTTTGCTTTTGAAGGTCATAACGAGGCATCAATATTCATTTTTGTCTGTTTTGTAACCAGATAAAATCTCCTCCCGGGAACTCAGAAGAAAAAATATTTTGTTACAAATAACAGTCTTGTATTTGTAATCCCTCCAGAGGAAGAAGAGAAACATGACCTTCAAGCTTCAAAGTTATACTACTCATTCATCAGAGACATGACATCTTAAACTGATATTTCATTATATTGCAATACTGTTATGGATTCAAAATGGATGTTTAAATCAAATCACAGTAACACAATAGTCTGTAGGTACTCCTAACGCTACTGTAGAGTTTGTGATAGCCTGGAACACAACATTATACAGTTAAACTTTGTTTTTTTAAAGGAAACATGAGCATAAACAGAACCAAAAAGCACTCTGAAAGTTATCATTGATGCTATTTCATGAGCTACTTTGAACCTCATTTTGTACTTTTAAAAAGTTTAGGCCTGTGGTTCATAGCCAAAGAATCAGGGCCGTCTCAGGGATTACAAGATAAATCTGAGGGGTCATGAAATGATTTCAGGGATGGCAAAATAAGGAAAAATAAAACTGTACTACACAGTTCTGCTTTGCTTTTATGGGTGTTTCTTATCTTCAGTTTTGACAGATGGCTGTTCAATGTGAGCTTGGTCCTGCTTGAGGATTCAGGAGGTTTCTTCTTGCAACTGTAACTTCTCTTTAATGTTGCTTAGTGCTGTGCTCATGATGTATTAATGTTGGGTCTTTGTAAATAATATAACAAAGACTACGGTCTGGACCTGCTCCTTTTGTAAAGTGTCTACAGATAGCATTTCTGATGAACTGGGGCAGTTGGATAAAAATTGAGGGATTGATTGTTTATTTTGTCCACAGGACAACTATTTCACTATTTCTTGGGAAATCAGTTAAAATAAAAAATCCTGTAGTTTGAGAGGGGAAACTGCTTACAACTCAGAAAGTCTCATAAAGGAGCTTAACTTTAATTGTGGGATTTTCTTGTAATTGAAGAAGGTTTTAATCTGCATGTCAGGACTTTTACAATGCAATTTGTTCTAGAAACTCATGCATCATATGCAAAGTCTAAAAAGCAGCAGGTAGTTTTCGATGCCACATAAATGTAGGATACAAAAAGCACAATATATTCTTTTAAAATGTGATGTAAGTCATAGCAAATGTTATCTCAAGACACTTTGCAAAGAGGGCAGGTCTTGACTGTACTCTGTTATGAAGCTAAGCATAAGTTCAAGCAGGAAGACTATTTACTTTCCATTCATCCTTTCATCCATTAATAATCACTCACATGTCTCCTTTTTCCTACTCTGGTTCCTTCTCTGGTAATCAGCTGATATGGGTGTCCACACAATTAAATGCTCAGCCAATCTCTGCCACAACCTCTCTAGATCCAATCATCCTACTGCTCTCATATTTTAAAATCTGTTCTCCTCTCCTCCACATTCAGTCTGTTGTTTCAGTGCCACAGCTGCAACCATCTTACCAGTGTCTTGGTCAAGGTCCTCAAAAGTCTTTTCCTCATATTATCCTACTCCTTCCATCACCATCACCAGTGTCTAGAGTCCATAGGGGAGGGGTATCCTATCCTGCTGTCAGCCTCACTTTCCCCTCAAGTTCACAAAGGCATCACAATGGAGTATTTGCCAAAGACAGTTCTTGTCAAACATTACCAAACTTGTACCATATAACATTATTCAATTCGTATTAAGTCTCTCCTGATTGAAATACTATTTACAGAGATCCATCATTAATTTACCATGACAGTAGCAATTAGCAGCATTTTGCAAAGTTACAAGGTCGGGCGTTTTTTTTACCAGACAGAAACTTCGAGCAGAACCACGTTCATGCTGAAGCTGTGCTGTGGGTGTGAGGGGACAGAAGGAGACACATAAAGAGAGAAACCAGCAGAGGCAAACAGAGAAACAATGTGAATAAGGTGAATTTATGGCTGTCCTAGCCATAATTCCATCCTAATCTTATCCTTTTCCATATGGCTACAATGCCAGTAATAATGGCGATAATGTATAGAATTAGCATTAATCGTCCTGTATGATAAATTCCTATAAATTCCTCCATTTTTTTTAATCTTTCTTAAATAACGAGGAACGGTAAAGATGAGGATCATGTAGATGAAGGGTCAGAGAAGACAGACTCTGGTAATAAGATCGGTGGTTCAGACAGAAGGATTTGAAAAATCTGCTCTGTATCAGCTCAGCATCCTTTAATCCATGCCGCTACAATCTGTCTGAGACTGGGGGCTTCAGTCAAAACAAACCAGCCTTTTAGCCCCAAAAACACTGAAACGAACAAACACACATTTATCCAGGGATGTAACTTTGTTGTTTTTGTATATTAATGGATAATTTATACAGGAAATAAAGAAGTATATGTATTTTCAACATTTGATGTTGAACTTAGAAGAAGAAATGTTCTATCTGAATAATAATGAAGTTTGTTTTCTTCTGTCCTTCAAACTTGCAGCTGCACAGCGTTTGACTTAATGAGATTAAAACATAATTTGATTTTTTTGACTAGAAGACTGAGGCACAAAATCTGAGCTGGCTTTTCCCAATAAAACATTTTGAGTGATTTTACTTTTTTCCAGAAAGCCTTGAAAGGAAAATAAAGTTCAGGTGAAGTTTTTTAGTATAAATATGTCACTTAAAAGTTAGTTTGTCTGAAAATGGATGCTATGTAAAATATTTGTGTCTTTTAATCCCCCGAGGGAATTAGCTAGATCTTTAACATGCACAAATATAAAAACTTAACTGAAGTTTTTTTTTCTATTTCAGCTGAATTCAAAGGTACAAAATACAAAAGAAACAGTGTAAATGAGAACATCAAAGCAAAGTGCTGCAGCTCCCAGAGTACCTGCTCCAGTTTCCACAGGAACTTGACGGGCCGTGCTGCTGAGACGTCGGGCCAGTAAAAGAGGGAGAGACGGCAGCCGTGGACGGAGAGTGAGTAGTGGGAGAAGGAGTCATCTGTGTGGAGGCAAAGTTATTAGGTCAGTGTGGTGTTATGAAAGCATCTCAACGTAGAGACAAAACAAAGGAAGAAATCAAAATATGCAATACCACAAAGTCCATATGAGGCTAAGTAAGAAATTTGCCTTCAAAAGTGCTGAATATATGTCAGAAAAAATGGCTGTAATAATGCGAAAAGACTTGACCATTTGAATGTGCTTCATCACTCTCGGGTTCAGGGTGCAAATGGGAAGCAAGATTACGGTATATACAAGAGGTCTAAAGCAAAATCCTGCATCCCTTAGCAATGCAATCACTGATCAAATATCTTCAACTCTATCACTACAAGTCTCAACATTAAAGCCTGCAGTTTTTCCAGCTATGTCCTCATATTGTGTGAGCCTCCTCTATGGAAGCCAGAATTTCACAAATTTAAAAAACAGTTTTTGACAGCGTAGAGACACATGTTTCCTGTGAGTGGGTGAAGTTTTGGCCTATTCAACTGGCACACTAACAGCACCCTAGTGCAGAGATTACAGCTTAATTTTTCATGATGTGATCCTTAATTTTATATACTTGGTGATTTCTGTCATTATTGAAATTCGATCCAGTGGTTAATAACGGGATCAAAATGTGTTAAATGTTTGACAACACAAGGTGCAGATGACTGCAGATGAAATTTCCACTGAGCTGTTAGTTTTTAAAGTGAAAATGAGCAGTGGTGGACTTATTTTACATCACTGTGGCTGCAGTTGCAGTTGCTTGGTGTGGTGAAAGAAACAATAAAGCATGTGATTAATGTGGTTTAACTAATAAATGCACTAATTATGGACCTTTATTAATCGCAATTACTGCAGTGGTGCTGACAGCCCTTCTAACACCACAGTTTTGAAGAGGGGTCTGGCTGTAGACCATAGCTCTTAGGTGCACCCTCTTGCAACCTGTTACTGTAATAAATTGGTGCAGCAACTTAATGTGAAATGAGTTTTGTGTAATTTACCTGACAGCAGTAATGTAGAAATGTAACTGTTAATTGCACTACAATCCTATATCTTTTTGTTGCTCTTTTATTTTGTTACTTTGTTATAGTTTTACACTATCGCTTTCTTCCAGATATCCTATTTTTGTATATTCATTCCTCTTCTATCCCTGTGGTGGACATGCACAACAAATTTTGTTGCACCCCCTGTGTAATGACAATAAAGGTGACTCTGATTCTGAGATGCTGTTAGCCAGGATGGAAATATATGCTAAAACTTTAAAAATAAAATCAGATTAAACTTTTGGTTTTTGGTCTATTTATTGTTGTTTTTGTGAATATGTATTCATTGTCTCTTTATTTGGTAAACTACTTAAGCATTTTATGTGTTAAAGAGTTGGAAATTAGCAATCGAGAAAATTATTTCTCTCTCACATCAGCTTCCCGCTCTGTAATGAATCTGTGTTAAACTGCATTGTCCCTATTTCATAAAACAAAACTTATTCCTTCATTCGTGTTAGGGTAAGGGTTAAGAAAAGGGTTAGGATAACAAAAGTTAAAAGCTAAAAATCTGACCTGCAAAATCTAAATGTGGAACGTTTAATAAAGCCGGGTAAAGTCTGACTACATCAAAAAGCTTCTTCTTCATGAAAACACTGTAAAGTAGCTCTATTATCTACGTAGCTGCATTAGCTGCATCAGCTATGTAGATAATAGAGTTACATACATAACGTAGCTTAAACTAAAGTTCACAAACTCATGGACATCTGTATCAACGACACTATGAAGATAATGATAGCTACGCAAGTTACATAGCTACACTGTCTATGCAGCTTACAAAGCTACTTTAGCTTTTGCTACATTTGCTAAAGCTCAAATTGCTAAAGCTTATTTAACTACATTGGCTTAGGATATGGCAGCTACGTAGTAACATTTACAACAGAATAAGACACCATTCAAGTAGCTAATACCAAAGGGAGGACATACATAATTCTCCCCACAGATTAGACCTCCAACTTTTCTCTGTTTTTTCTCAAATGTTTCTTAGTCTTTATGTTTGCAGCGTAGTTATTTCATGAATGTAACTGCCAGACTTTGTCTTTGAATAACGTTTTTTTAAATGTAAAACTGTAAATGTGTTGTACTGGCAAATTACAGCACTTGCTTTCTGAAAGACAGAGTTAGTGTCTCACATTAATGGCATCTGAGATCTACAGTCTGCAGCCAGACTGTCCTAGAGACTTTTGTTGTATAAAAGTATTTTTGAAACAGAAATGTGTATCTTTACTGGCAAAGATTTTGAGGCTGATTATAAAATGGACTGAATTTAATATTGACACCTCTTTGTAAGCTACCACATTAATTGAGAGCATCAGCATAAATATTCACAATTTCTATAAACTGGAGTTATTTCTCATGCTTAAACTGCGGCAACAGGCTGGGTGTCAGTGATTAACAGCATGCTGCAGTATCAGCCTTTTTCAACTTATTCTATGGCACAAAAAAAATAAGGGGAGATACGTCTGACTGTTAAATAAAAGCAAGATTAAATGGTTTTGTAGAAAAAAGCCCTACTTAAAACACTTTCTGGACTAAATTGGCAAAAGTACCACTGTGTCCAGGGGAATTAACAGACAGCAAACAAAAGTGCCTCACAGGACTTTTAATGAAGCTTTAATTAAAGGTTTTTATTTGACAGTTTTAAAGAGTGAAACTTTGCCAAATCTGCAGCATTTTAACTGCAAAATAACCTTAAAAGTCACATCGAAAGCACTCCAAAGATACAAACAGGATTTTGTGGAGCACATTCACAGTGTTTTCAGTCCACTTGGCTGCTGAAGTGGATCAACAGAGTCTCAGTGAAGAACACCTTGATAGCAGCTGTTGAACTTAAGTGTTTTCTCTTTCCCCAGCTGTGATCTTCCCCACAGGTCTGGGTCACCCTCTTGGGTTAGATGTCTGAATTTTAAGCTCTCCTCACCATAAAACGAAAAGTATAATCTAAGTTATTAAGAAACTTTTGTAAACTTCCTCAGAATATAATAAATGTAAGAAAAAAGCTCACCATTCTTGACTGTACTGCACACAATCGTCTCCTCCTCCTTGCGGTTTCCTCTGGTCTGAGTGGTTGCAGGCTGGATATTAGCTCCGCCCCTTCTCATCCACAGCTGCAGGGTGAAGTGATCGCCTGATAAAGCAGAGACAACGGAATCTGGTACCACAGCAACATGGTTTGACCCATTGAAGGAAAACACCAGAGATGAGTCAGAGGAGGGGAGAGTGGGCAGAGCGGCGGTCCAGTTGGCGGTGGGGGAGGGAGGTGGGAGGAGATCGACCTCACCCCTCACAGCACCTGAGCAACAGAGAGAGAGACTGTCAATAAAGAAGGTTTTGTCACCCAATAAATCAAGAGTTACAAGGTGAAAGTAAGATCTCACCACAAAGCCGTCGCACTGATCTGTCAGAGTAGCTGTCCCTATCACAGCCCTTTCCAATGTGGCCAGTTTGCAGCTCTACGGTGGCCTGGATGTTCCAAACGGTCTCCTCACAGGTCTCCAGATGCAGACTGGGGAAGAGGGGGATGCTTCCAGACCCAGGTGTGTACTCAACACGCTTGGTCCATCCTTAAAAAAAAGACAAGACTATGTAACATGCAGAACACAGCCTGATAAAGTCATCATGCAAGAGTGGAATTCATAAAGAAAACTTTAAGACATAAAGCAAAAATAAATGCCCAATACCCAAATTTATAAAGAGGCTGTTCTTGTTCCTGATATCCAGGTATACAATAAATTCAGTGTGCTATCAAACACTTCCACACACTCCTGCAGGCTGAGGAAATTGCTTTGCTTTGCCCTTCTGAATGCTGCTCACACAGACTTTCTAAAATCAATGTTGCCTGATTTTGATGCTGTAGCTGCTATCATCCCACATGGACAATTTAGCCCACTTGTGTTGGTATTTCCCCCTCACTCATCCTCATACCTCTCATATTTATCAATATCTATTTTGACAAGATAAATGGTGTGTTTATTTTAAACCAGAAGTGCATTTTTTTATTAAGAGGGGTTTGGTTATATCAATTACCAGCACAATTATTTTTACTAAAGGTTTTATGGTTTAATAGTCTAATTTGCCTCTGTTTTTACCATTTTAGTATTATCAATTATTGCTCAGTTTCAAAGCTCCCATGAAGAAGTTTTAAAGGAACAATATATAGATTTTTCTCACTTAAATGTATACACTAGTGATAAAATGACTTCTGCTTTCCAACAGCTTTCAAAGGCAGAGGAATTCTCAATTTTCATAGTTTTATCGATGCATTTCTTGTCATAGAAGATGCCAAGACAGAGCCATCATAATATACACGATATGTTTATCACTGCAATAAAAAGGCTGGATGATAAATCGAAGCCTGCAACATAAAAAGGCATGGACCGCAACTGCATGTGGCTGTTTCACTGCTGTATCTCATTCATATTTGTGGAGCTTACTTTTGATGGCTTTAAGTTCTATTGTCTAAGCGCCCCCCTCCCCCGTAAGAAGGAACTCAATCCCCTCACCTCTGACCCCCCGGCTGCCCTGACGAAGATAGAGATTGGATGGCTGTACAGCTCCACCCACTTCTGTTGCTTAATTTTGGATGAGAATTGAGCACTCTATTTAGCAGAAATTGCCATAAGATGTTTTTACTTAAATAGTAAATGCTGTTTTTTTTCATGGATGAATTTCAAATAATGAGGGAGAAAAGCTGTTAAAGGGCCCATCCTGGTTAAGCGGGCCAAACAGGCTGTATCCCTCCTCCTGACCAAAGTCATAAAAGGGCCGATTATCAGATAGTTTTAGAAATATCTTTCCGGATTATCCTGTGGTGTGTTACAAGTGCATTTTTCCCTCTTGGACCTGAACGTAGGCACTCTGACCCAAGATTGTAAATATTAAACACGTTCAATATTGTTAACCAGACATCCTGTTGTGTGTGTTTAGCACTGGTGGCAGTCAAGCAGACATGAGCAGAATAGTGATAAAGAACGAAGGAATAGCCAATTAGGAGACAAGCTGACTGAAAGAGGAAGCAAAACACAAACACAGCCACGACAATGATAGTAAACACAAAGCATAAAGCTAGATGGATATCAGAAATGGAGGAGTATATTGTTGATTTGTTGCCAAAAAAAGTTTTTGGGACTGTTTGTGTTTATTTTATGATTATTTTTTCTAGCGATTGTTTTGGGTTTTGTTATGCATTGTGTTTGGTTGAAGTTTAGGAGGTTGGGTGTGCTTTTGTGTTCCTGTTTTTTTCTCTTTAGTGCAGGCTGCTGGGAGTTAAAAGCACTGAGCCTCCTCAGCTACTCAGCTGCATCTCATTAGAAGTATCAGCACCTCCTTATTTGCACCTGGCTGAACCTCAGAAGGCTGACCAGAGTATGCCAGCAACCAGAGTGGTAAACAGCTCAAGCTCTAGCTCTGTCTTGGAAAATTTTTGTTATTTTGGTAAAGTTTTCCTGTTGAGATAGTTTCTTTAGTTTATACACCAGCCTGTAATCTACCTATTGTGTTGACAATATACCATCTCCTAACTAACACTTTTGTCGTGTCTCGCTCTGCAGTTCAGGTCAAGTAAACGTCATGTTTAACGAAGTGTCCTGTAAAACACATTACAGATGAACAGTCAAGGGAGAGAAGTGGACTGAAATTACAACTGCAATGGACTTCACATGTAGCTAATGGCTAACCACTGTAGCTTTTTTACTCCAAAGTCACATCTGACCACACAAGATTTGACATTTTGAGAGACAAGACTAGGCCAAGACTCTGGTAGTCAGTGAAGAGAATCAGTGTGTGATGAGTTGAGTTGATCCTCTCATTCTACACTAAACACTATCCAAACAAAACTGTAAAATCTGCAATTATTTGTCGACATGTGTGGGGTCTTTCATATTGAAAAAAAATCAGGGTAAGATTTTAAAAAATGTTATTGTTGTGTGGCAGGCTTTAATGGAGATAGCTGGGCATCAATTTAGCTCAGTGGTTAGAGCGGGCAATATACAAAGGCTACAGTCCTTCATGCACCAGTCAAGATGATTCCCAGTTTTGTCGCTGTTTGGTGCAAGCCATCCCCCACTCTCTCTCCCCATGTTTCCTGCCTGTCTTCAGCTGTCCTATCTAAATAAAGGCAAAAAAGCCCCAAAATAATCTTGCTAAAAAAAAAAAAAAAAAAAAATGTTGTGAGCTACTTGCAAAGTTTCTGAGATCTTTCACAGCATCTACCAGGAAGGCCACTTTTAACAGCTTTTCTCCCTCAATATGTGAAATTCATCAATGTAACAAAAACAGTAGTTTAATGTTAATAAATGCACCTTATGCAGAGCTTTTTTACTCAACAAAGCCTTCAATCCTAAATGAGCATAGAGATGGAAAGAGCTGAGTACCAGGTTTCTTTTGTTACTATTTTGATAGAGAACCCCCCCCGGCGGCTGCATTTACAAATGTGCATTGAACTAGTTTTGTATCAGACTTAAATTAATGCTGAAGCTTCTTTAAAAACAACAAAAGTGAATGAGAGTATAAAGAGCAAAGCGTTTGACTATTGCTATAAATTATTTTTAATGCCTGCAGGCTATGCGTGAGGGTATTTATAACACTGAGAAACTTTCTTCTTCCATGTTTTCCACAGCAACAATTCTCAACGAGTGATAATTTGACTGTCAACAGAAAGCAGGATGAATAGCCTGCATTAAACCAGATTCTGAATTTAAGATAAATTCCTGTTAAAATGATGCTCCATATCAGCTCCATGAACTTGTCAGTCCGTCAGTAAACAGTGCCTGCTCATCATGTAGTCAGATCTAATGTCGGGGAAAGTGCAGTAGTAATATGTATGATTTTCAAACATATTTTCACAGTTTATTAAATTGCTTTCCCTTGATATAACTTGGCTGCAGCTCTTCTTTAAAACTCTGCACTTGAGATAAACATTCAAAGGTGAATCATCTGAGCAGCAGCCCACACACATTCCAGATAAAAGTGATAGTTTCAATCAAACAGGAACAGATTAAACACTAAAACCACATCTATACAGCCACACAGGTTATACAAATGTAATTATGTGGACATAAAGAAGTAATTTACCCATCCAGCCAGGTTTGCAGGACGGTTTGACTGTTACGACGACCTGAGCGTCAGCCTGAGCTCGGTTCTTCCCACAGTCGAAGGCGGTCACCCAGAAGGTGTGAACACGCTGGCGCTTTGAATCCAACGGCTCTGTGTTTTTAATGTTACCTAGGAGACAGAGAGACAAAGAGTGAAAAGAATGAATCAAAGAATAAAAGGGAAACAGAAATAGATGGGTTAGTCATCAACAACAAGCTTGCGTAATTGAAAACCCAGCACAGATGAATACCCATTGATAAGGCTTCTTGTGCACATTAGCAGAGACACCATCCTATTCTGCACATTATAAATTTGGGAATAGAAGGAGAAAAACATGGAGCAAGACAAAATGCAGAGGAGAGAGTAAAAAATGAAGCCTTTTCGTGTTTTTTAGAGATAAAGGCTGATTGGCTGACGGCACTCAGCATGCCAGCTGACAAACAATAGGTACGGCAGACGATGCTGGGAGATAGCGAGAGGAAAAACAGAGGAATGAAAGAGATAGTAAAAGACAAAGTTAGGAAAAAAGAAAACAGACAATGACAAGCCCAAAGCTTCGGAACAAGGTCGAAACAAAAGGTCTCTGTTCTGCTGCTGCTGCTGTACCAGTCTGACCCAAAAACAGAAAGAAAGGAGCTGTTTGATCCTCTTAAAGAGAGTCCTGGACCATTCTGCCGAGTCATCCTTAAACATGTACCTCCTCAGCTGCTGTGTCACAGTACTATTGATCCTCCAGCAGCCGGTCAATGGATGTAATAAGAAGAATTTAAGGAAGCTACAAGAAAGGATGCCATGTAGAACAGAACAGCTGCTGCAGTGTTTTTATGCAGAGACAGAACAATAGTCCGCCCACACAGAGTCTATTTTAACATCTTTTGGTTCCTACCTGTGAGGGAAATAAGTAGCTGCTCATGCTCTGTCACCTTAGCAGCATCTGCAGTCTGTGTGTGTGTCTGTGTGTGCATTTTTCACATAAATAGGACAAACAGGGTTGAACACTGAACAGAGCATTGTATTTAGTGACTTATTTTAACCAGGAGCAGCATAAAAGAGACGATGTGGTTACTGATGGGACTGCTGTGTATCTGCAGTAGAGCCAGACAAACATTAATAAGTCAAAATGTCTCACCGTCGTTGTCAATAGCAAAGGGCACATTGGGAGTGATGATGTCATAGAAGCAGATCTGGCTGTACTGTGGGGAGCAGTCAGCATCCAGAGCCTCCACACGCACGATCCGGTCAAACAGGCGCCCCTCTGGGACTGACGCCTCGTAGCGGCGCTCGACAAACACAGGGGAGAACTCGTTGACGTCATTAACACGAACGTGTACGGTGGCCCTGAGGGATGGAGGAGCGGGAGGCGAAAACACCAGCAGAGAGAAGGGGATTATTATCATCAGATTAGGAAGCAGAAACAGGCAGGATGGTACAGCGTAGAGCCAGAGGAGCAGCAGATAGAAGCTGTACAGGCAATAATTTAGACAAAAAAAAAGACTTTCAGGTGCTCAGTGGCAAGAGCAGGCATCCATCAGCAGAAACTTTTTTCCTCAAGGCATTGGTCACGGGATTGATTCCCGTCCTGGCGAATGTTTGGTGCATGTCTTCTCCTGTTCTCTATGGCTGTCCCATCAAACTAGAGGCAAAAAGCCCCCCCCCAATAAATAATCTTAAAGAATACAGACTTTCCTCACAATTTTGTCTTTCTTGATCTCATAGCAAGGCATTTTCTCTGTCAAATGTCAATTATACATTTTTAAATCTCATGAATAATGATTTATGTTACCTATACCTTAGCTGAATGACATGTATTGCATGATTAGAAAATTCTCATGACATTTCAGTTTTTCAAATGTCAGTAATTTTTTTCTAAATCCGAAAATCTATTTCCCTATTTTGGCTTCTAACTCTATGAATGAGACATGTACATTGCACAGTTTCAACCTCAGTTTAAAAACTTTTAGCACTTAATTGTGCCTCTTCAACTTGTAGTTTGAGTTTTTTTGTCCCAAACTTAACTATAATTTTGACTTTTTTCCTCATATGTATGCCTTTTTTCTGTTACGTCATATTTTTCTTTTACTGGCAGTGATGGGCCTCCATAGAAAAAGGGAAAATGGCCATACTTGTGTGATTTCTTGCTGTTGACTCCGTCAGGTCCCTCTCCGCAATCGTAGGCCTGGATGGTAAAGCTGTGCTCCCGCTGGCTCTCACAGTCCAGAGGCTCCTTAGACCGGACCAGACCCTCACCAGTGGAGCGGTCCAGAACAACAGCTTCAAACTGGACTGAACCTGAGCCTGAGGGGCCATTATGAACCCGGAAGCCACAGATCTCGCCTAGGAGAGGAGAGTAAGACAGTGTTAAGGAGGAAAGTAAGAAAAGCATTTCAAATTATGACTTCCTGAAAGTAACGATTTTTTATTTCAAAAATGTGCCTAAAATGTTTTTCTTAAATGAGTTCTTCATGCTTTGATTTTCCTTTGGATTATTTTAGCTCTTTCTTTTATGTGTCTGAGTGGCAGCTTACACAAAAGGCAGCAGCCTCAACAAAGAACTAAGAGGTTTTACAACCACGCATTTGCCCTATTTGTATGAGCTTCCTGTTAACTTTACAATAGATTTAGGAAAGATTTTTCTATATCACTCTTAAAGCACCATCTCTACCTCCAGCATGCATTTGTTGGGTTTGCACTTAACCTTAAATACTGATGGAAATGCTTCAGTCTAGACTCAAAACTAAATAAAATGTGATTTTGCATTTTCCACCAGCTGTCCCAGTTTATGATACTCCTCCTAAAATGTTTCTAAAAACTCAGACATTTTGCTGAAAAGTCTTGTAATAAAAGCATGCTTGTTTTTCTTCATTGTCTTTCACTGTTTTTTGTCTCAGTCTTTTGTGTTAGTTTACGTTTTTTTTTCAGTGCTGCAGTCTGAATCTTTTTCATCATCATAAAAGAAACAACAGCCAGTAATATACACCCAGAAATGTAGTCAGTGAATCAGAACATATTCCAATCCAACTGTCCACAATGATCTAAATGATCATATACTATTAAAAAATCAGAAGCCAAAATTGTATTGTATACAGTGCCTATTAAAGTTTTCACCCTCTTGGATGTTTTACCCTTTTATTGATTTCATAAACCAGATATGGTCAATATAATTTGGCTTTTTTGACAAAAGAAAATTACAAAAAAAACTTTTTAATATCAAAGTGAAAACAGGTTTTTAAAAAGTAATGTCAATCAAACATAATTATGTAATGTAAAATGAGTGGCTACATTAACTTGCCCCCTCAAAAGTGACTGACGTAATCCAGCAGAGGTCCAGCCAACTGGTGCTAGTAGCCTCACAATTAGTGAAATTGGGATCACCTGAGTGCAGTGAATGTGTCTTAAATGATTGCAGTATAAAGACACATCTGTGTGGAAGGTCCAGTCTCTGATTAATCAGTTTTCCTTGCTACTATTACAGAACACCCCAAGCAACTCTGATAAAAGGTGAAGGAAAAGTATACATCGTACAAAAAAACCATCCCAAAACACTGAACACCCCTTAGAGTTCAGTTAAATCCATCATCAAGAAAAGGAAGGAATATGGTACAAGTGTAAATCTGCCTACATCAGGCAGTTGTTAACCTATTGAAGGATAACAAGACACCTATGACTACTCTGAAGAAGTTACAAGCTTCACCAGCTGAGATGGGAGAGAGTCTGCATGCAACAACTGTTGCCTGGGTTCTTCACCAGTCAAAGCTTTATGGGTGTGACTGAGAGAAAGCCACTGTTGAAGAAAATTAATATTAAATCTTGACTAGAGTTCACTAAAAGGCATGTGGAAGACTCCATGGTCAAATGGCAGAAAGTTCTTTGGTCAGATGAGACCGTTCCTTTTGGCCATCAGAAAAAATGCTATGTTTGGTGGACACCATACACTCCATCCCTACTGTAAAGCAAGGTTGTGGCAGCATCATGCTGAGGGGATGCTTCTCAGCTGACAGCCCTGAAAGGCTTTGTAAAGGAATGAATGCTGAAAAATAGAGCAAAATCCTAGGACAATCTTTTTCTGTCTGCAAGAGAACTGCAGCTTTGGGTGAAGATTGATCTTTCAGCAAGACAATGACCTGAAGCACACAGGGAAAGCTCCACAGAAACTGTTTAAAGACAACAAGGTGAATGTTCTGGAGTGGCCGAGCCAAAGCCTGGACCTCAATTCAATGCAGAATTTGTGGCTGGACTTGAACAGGGATGTCCCTTCTAATCCCTGTACAGCTTGACAGAGCTGGAGCAGTTTTGCAAAGAATATTGGAGAAAAATTGCAGTGTCCAGATGTGCAAGCCTGACTGAGACCTATCCACACAGACTCAGTGATATTATTGCAGACAAAGGTGCATCTACTAAATACTGAGTGAAGGGGGTGAAAATTTATGCAGTTACTTATTTTACATTACATTTTCTTATTTAATTTACATTAGTTTGAAAAAATCACTTTTCACTTTGACATTAAAGAAGGTTTTTTGGATTTTTTTGTTAAAAAAGAAAAATGACATTGCCCATTATTGAATTATATGATCAACACAAGAGTAAAACATTCAAGGGATGGGTCCTACGTACCCAGTACTGTGTAATTTTAAAAAAAATAATTTCCAAAATATTACAGACAAACTACAGCAAACTTTTTAAATTGCACAAAAATGTAAGTAATATATTGCTTTTGGTTAAAAAAGACAAAAGTATTCATTACTCTACAATACAATCAATCAATAAAAATGCCTAGACTGTGTTGTCTTAAAGTATGTGGCTTAAAAAAAGTATTGACAGTGTTGACAATCTTATTACATATTGAAGTAGCAGTGTCAGTTGATTATAACAGTTAGCAGTTTTGAAGTCATTTCACTTGTCAAATAATGAGAGGAGCGCACACAGACTTCCTGCTCTCTTCCTTTAAGTGCCACTTCATTTAATACAATCATTTTAGGCTCTGACTAAAATCGACTGCAGCTGAGCACCAAATCAAATCCTGTATCTGATCTTCCCCTGCCTGAGACCGAGTCGAAGGTGGGGAAGGTTTCTTGCTCAAACAGCTAATTTTCTCCTCCTCCTTGACACGAACTCGAGTAATTCTAGCTGAACTCTTATAATTTGACTGAACATGGTTATTTCCAGGAGTGCAAACATGACAACCTTATTTCATCAAGGCTGCAGAGGCAGGGCTAGCACTGCAGATTGCCCCTGAGATGAAGGGTTGAATTACACTATGATGGGCTAAAAATAGTGGGCCTGTGACTTAATACATTGCCATTAATTTTCAGACTGTCTTATGGGAAACGTGGAAGCAATCTTTTAGCCCCTAACTCCTCTCTGTGAGAAGATATGTTTACTAATAAGGCCTGGTGAGATAATTTTCACTCCGGCTGGCCGAGCACTAAATTTGACCTATTTTTCACAGTCCTGAGCAAATTCGTGGAGTATTTTTTAAGCCAGCTCTCTTATCCTATATTCCTTGGTGGTGTTACCAGCGTAGTGTAGTGGAGCGTCTTTGTCCAGGGCAAAGAGAGGGGGATTGAGCAGCACGGTGTTGTCGTTCTCCATGACAATCCCCTGGTACTCTGTCTCGATCCATGGCTTGTGCTTATTGGCTGAACAGCACAGAGGAAGAGAAGAGAGACCAGAGAGGCTTTGGGTTAAACAGAGCAATTAGAAAAGGACCAACGTGTCTATTTTTAACCCTCCATTATGGGTGAGGATGTGGAGGGAGTGTGCATAAGTGGAGAAATACACAATGTAGAGTACAATGTACAGAGAGAGACACAGTTAATCACAGTCACGTATATTCTCTTCTTTCTTCCTTTCTCTCCATGTAGACCTCCTCTTGTTCTTTCTGCTCTCCTCCCTGCTTGGCAGAATAATTAAAGCCAGTCTGATCTCACCTTATCACACACAGGGAGCTATATTGCTCATATCAATCAGCCAAACTGGCCGGCCACAGGCAGGCGCTGCACAATAATGCACTGAAAAACAGCCAAATCAAATGCCCGAGGTTTACTGTGAGTTTAACCTTTAATTGCAAATTAATTATTCAACGTTGTGCTGAATGTTCTGTGCCGGATGATCAAAGGCCAAGTTAATGAGCCAGAAGGATGACGATTTTACACTCCAGCAAAGAGCAAAAAAGAAAACACATGCACACACACACACAAAAGCCAGAGTGCTTCTCCTCTGTTGTCCTCAATCTGTGAAACTGGAGCTGCAGAGTTTGAATCAGACGGAGGAACAGGACTTGTGTTTAGCTGCCGCTTTGTTGTCTACGCTGAACATTTTCCACAAAATCTGACTGGAACTAATTCTGCTGTCTGACTGTGAGAGGAGAGTCAACGGCAGAAAAATGCTGCCGGTTCTGAATCTGATAAAACTTCCCTCTTCAAAGGCAGAGACGGGTATTACTAGAAAATTCGACTACAAAGCCAGTACCAAACTGGTTTGATATCTGAACTTGAAACCAGTAGAGTAACTCAAACTTGGTATTTAAGTACAATCTGAAGCTTTCCTTTAATCCTGCTTGAAAGACATTTACTATGATCTAATCCACTCATAGTTTTTTTAAATTACTGATCTTTAAAACAGCTGATAAAGTGTTCATTTCGCAGGATGCAAATGTGACACATCTAATAGCTTGTTGTGTTTAAAAATATTCAGTACATTAATTCAGACTGTAAAAGTGGGTTACATTACACTAGAGAAGATGGAAGCATTAAATATTTTTAGTTTTACATTGTATTTTTAATATATACATCTTTATCTTACTGTATTCAAGTCCATTACAGTATAGTGTTTATGTTTGACTATGACCTTTCCTTAGAAATGAACATGTTC